>NW_017672988.1:154715-156675 GCF_001879085.1 Nicotiana attenuata
TTAAAATAGTGCATTGTCCCCAATGTACACCATAACTAATAAAAGGGTAAAAGAGACTCCCTGGTAGGCCAAAGGCCGAAGCACTAACAACTCATGGGGTACTCAGACTTCTCCCAAGCTTGGTCCTTCATGCGGGTACCTCACACTTAGTTCCAACCCTTTGGTTTGTTGTTGTATCCTTCCAATAGCTTTGCTTTCCATGTTCCTAGAAATCAAAAATTGACACTACAAAAATAATATAATAATAATAAAAAATAAAATAAGTAAAATAAACTAAAATAATAAAAATAAAGCTGGGTTGCCTCCCAACAAGCGCTTGATTTAACGTCGCAGCATGACGTGAATCACTTTTTGCCTCCACCTCGAGCTTATGAATTGGACCCCAAGTTTTTATTCAAGCTTATGATTATGGTCATGGGGCGGTGGAACGAATCTATCTGGGCCAAGGAAATAATGTAGTATTCTGTACTCCTTGGCCTTTATAAGAGGTATGTAATCCTGACTTTCTGGCAAGAAGAATTCCAGAATATATGCACCTTGTTCCGCATTCCTTGACTCTTCAATTGGTTCGGATGACTCTATTTCCATATCATCATCCAAACATAATGTGGAAAAATGCTTGAAGTGTGGACCAATGCGCTCAAACACATGAACTTCAGGACTTTCAACATCCTCAACATCAATGATACTAGAGTCAACAAAATTTATATCCTCAAAGTCCTTGGCTAGCTCTACTCTCACTTCTTCAACATTGACATCCTCAAATTGTAGTTGGCTAGGTTGTTGATGTTCTACTCTGACCTCCCCAATTAACACCTCAAATTCATGCTCCTCCTGGCTGCTATCCTCAATATTAGCTTGTTGAGCATTAAAAGCTCCAACCACTTGACTCAATTGAGCCTCCAACTTGCGAATAGTTGCCTCTTGCCTTTCTATGTGCAATTGTTTCTCATTGTTTTGCTCCAGAAGGCACTTTAGCATATCCTTGATCTCCTTCAGGTCCGCATTCTCAGGTTCTTTGTTCCTATTAACTTCACAAGAAAAGGTAGAACCATCATAGTAAGGGGTTGGGGGAAAATAAGAAATATAAGCTCAACCATGAAGGTGACCATTTTTACCACCACACACATCACACACATTCCACAAATAAGATTGAGTTGGTGCACCTAACTCGCTCTTAGGAACGTTTTGAAAATTTTGCCACGGGTGGTTTCCTTCACAATATGTATGGAGATCAATAGTAGAATTATCTAAGCCTAAATTCCCATAATTCCAAGGTGTCAACAGTTATAAAAAAGAACACACACACACACAAAAAAAAAAGTTCAAACTTGAACCCTAGCAATATATACAGCTACAACTACACCGTTAGTTCCCCGGCAATAGCGCCAAAAGTTGATCACGCCCAAGTATGCCTTATAAAAACGACTAAGCGGTCGTTGAAAATATAATCCGATTTACAAGTCCGGAGTCAAATCCCACAGAGAACTAAGGCTTAGCTACAGTTGTTCACTATCACCAAGAATACAAGCTTGAACAATTCCTAACTTATAGATATTAAGATTCTTGTGTTTAACTAACTAACTAACAAATTAAAATAATAACTTAACGCTAAAGATACAACAGGCTGGAGAAAAGATTAAGGAGGTCTAGAGTTATGATTTTCCCAATTGTCGGAATCCTTCCCGCTATGTCTTCTATAATTTCGCCAAAGTATTCTCTACCGATCATGAGCGCTCTGCGTGTTGTAATTCTCTCCCGAGTAATTACCACAATTTACTAGAGATACTCTCCCGAGTTACGCTAGCTGGCTTTAATTACAGCTCACTTAGATCGCACCCAAGGTTTCGTTATCCCTAATCCCACCTTTAAACCCTTGGTTATTGATTCCTCACATACGTCGGGAGTGATGTTGTTCAACAACTACCTAAATATGTACTCTCTCCCGAGTAATACATAC
>NW_017672989.1:0-8183 GCF_001879085.1 Nicotiana attenuata
TGCAAAGTTTAAAAGTGAGACACAGTGTCTCTAGGAAAGGTAAAATGAAATCCATTAGTGCAGACAAACAACCCCGAGATAACAATAAATCCAAATGTTATGTTCTAGTCCCTCGTACTGCCCCTGAATATGTGTTACGTAACAGGCTAAATTTCGCTCTATGTTCGGCAATTCCTTATTGTTCAATCTGTGAGTACCAACTAAATGTGGCTGACATTAGTTTGTGTCTGCCTGTGACTACACTCCACGCTAGGATTTCCTCGTTGCCAGTCTCTCTCGGTTATTCTCCGCTTAGCGCCAGCAGCTAGGCCCGATGGTTTCCTCAACATCCCTACGCGTTGAACTTTGCCTGTGTGGATGTATTCCCAAATGCTCGTGGAGTATATTTCTATCAACTGTTGCATACCAACAGTGTAAATCTTAACACTGTGTGTCCGTCGCGGGGGCGATCGCTCGATGGCGCCGCCCCTCAAGAAATTTACGACACCTATAAGTCTCATTCCTTCACCCTAACTCGGTCACCGTCTTCTCCAACCTCCCGCACAATCGCCAGCTTACGGGGGGAGCCTTAACGTATATGCGATATTTCCTAGACTCATGAGTCCCTACAACGACTCTCCTGAATTACCAATCTAAGTTTTCCGGCCACAGCTCACTAAATTCCCCAAATTCCGATCCAAAACTAACATCCGATAGGAATCGCCCTTCCTCCCCTCATTCCCAAGCCTCCCAGTGCCGGTTTGCCTTCGAATCTCAATCAAAACGCCTCGGTTCATTAACGCACTCGCATGGTATTAAACCTAGCGCGCCGCCATCCCAACCCGGGTGCGCGGCGGCAGGGCCCCGTGCTCCAAATCCTCACCAATTAAACAACCCTGCCTAACAGCGTTTCACTCGCTCGGTCGCCTGACTCCGTCTATTCTCTCGGTGTGTCACAGGTTCCACCCGTCGTATGCTCTATTTGAAGGCCAGTCGAGATATTGGGGACATTGGTCATTTAGACATCCCCTGATATGTTTTGACTATCTTGTCAAAAAGTATTGATAGACATTGTCTGAGTATCGGGTGGAACTCAGTTAGCCTCTGTAATTTGACATATACGCCAAGGATTCTCCTGCTTCTGCGTTATTCACGTATGGACCCCTGCTTTTGGTATCGACGTAGCCTTGCAGGTGTTCGGTTCCTAGTATAACGTTATTCCTTGTCGTTCTAGGCCGCCTACCCAGAACCGAAAAGGGATTCAATGGTTCTATCTTTTGGGGTTACGATAGATCAGCTAATATCGCCGAGTTTTTGTGATTTGCATTAGAGCTTTTTATGGAGGCGCCCAGGTTTTTCTTTCAAATTTCTAGGTATCTCCTTAAATTTTTCCTTTTCCTCGTTTTCTTTTGAGTGACTGTTATGTTCAATAAGATTTGGCTATATTTGTTTCATAAGATTAATTGCTATAGGGTTTATGCTGATTTTAGGTCGATCCTGTTCTTAGTGTTCGTTTTAGTTCGATATTAGGTTTAGCTTTAATTCCATGATACCAATAGTGGAATTAATGCTTTGATTATTCTTGATTCCATGAGTTTTGGTTTCTGATTTTTGGTTCTGATTTTTGGTTAATCTGTTTTGTGATGTTAGTTTAATTTATTCTCGAATCTATTTTGATAATTGGGTTTAGCCATTTGATTGATTATAGCTGATGTTCAACTAGTGTTAGTAATTTCTAGTTGAATTCCAGCGGTAGCTTAAGAACCATTTAAGATTGGATTAGCCATGGTAGTTGAAACTAGAATCCAATCCTAGGACGCGTTCCAAAGCAGGACTTTAGTGTACATTTTATGTGTTTGTTAACATTGAGAAAAACAAGTCAGTAAGGAGGACTACACTGAAAATAAAATAGGCGACCAAGAGGCAAAAATAGAAAATTGTGGGGGCTTGCCCTCCAATCTTTGCCTATAAAAGTCTAGCAGCCTCTAGTGCCTTGTTTTCCGAGACAGAAACTGTTTTTGAAATATAAAAAGTTTTGGAGCCTTAGAGTTTCCCAAAAAAAAAAACACAGTGTGCTCCAGTTTATTTTCATTCCATTTAGGATCCTGCAACTTAACAAATGACCAAAAATTTTCGATAGGAGTCATATAAAATAATAATAGAATATATCTCTAAAGTAACTCAAAGAATAAATTACGCTGTTGTGAGTAAGTGTGCACCATTAGATAACCCTCAAGTTAAGATTTTGATTCTAGGTTGTTTGATTCTCATTCTCCTAATTCCTAAGAAAGTTTCAGAGGCTTCTTACTTTTGAGCTGGGGTTCTGGAATGGTATTCCCCACCCCGCGCTTCCCCCCCCCTCTCTTCGGCACCTAGTCCCCCCCTCTGGATTTTTTTAATTAACACTGATTTTGGTTCAGTTGAATATGGTAGATCAGATTGGGTATTTTTTGAGCAGATACTGACTCTCTCTGTGCGCAGTCACTATCTAGGTTTTCGGGTTAATTTAATATTGAAGACTTTTATCTGGTTCTTTGAAGGTGATTCATATTGGATTTAATGTTATTGAAATTTTTCGAACTCTGAATCTCTGCAATAAGAGTATATGAATATTGCACCTCTGTGGCAGTGTTGATTTATTTCTGAGCTGTGCTAAGCATCAGTGGATTGCTGCTAGCTGTTTTATTGTTGCTGACCTAATCCTATTTCTTCCCTTGTAATTGTTGCATTTACCGTTTGGATTTTGCTTATCCTTTTTCCTGTGTATTAATTTGTAACAGTGAATGGAAGGTATCATAGTAAGGCTTGGTTCAGTAAATTATTGCTTGCCGTTCAGGCACTACCTGAATACGAGTGTGTCGGCGACGACATTACAGAACGACTCTGATAAGGGGGGTAGACGGCGGGATGAAAGTCCCGAGGGTCGGTTCGACAGTCTACGATTGGTGATATCATAGCGGCAACTTAGGATTATAAGGTCTCACAACTCACGTAGGATACAAAAAAAGCTTAAGTAAAGAGCCTAACAAGTGGAACGAGTCTGAGGGGTGGGCTATTTGCATACGGCGCTGGAGAATCAGTCATACTTGTATCATTATGCAAGTAACAGATTACTGTATGGTCTATAACTTTCTTGTCAGAAAACTGGAATTCTGTTATTTACGTAAACTTACAATCGCTTTGTTCCCCTCTGTTTACATGGTCCATATTCGGTTTAGGGACAGTTCTTTCTAGTAAACTCAGCAATGTCCTTGCTGAATTTGAAATTGGTAATTATTTCATGTGGGTTGAAGGAAGAAGATTGTAGAAATTCTCCAATCTGTGTATCTTTGGTTCTTGTGCTGCGAATAATTTTTTACGCTAGAGCTTCCAAATGATATAATGCGCCCAGGAGGATATGGATTTGTAATTTAGAGAGTAACAATAAAGCGGTCATGTATTACTTGTAACACAGCTATTTCCAAATGTGTGTTGATTTCATGGTATTCTTTAAGTTTTTTCTTTATATTTCTTCTTTTTTTTTTTCTGGTTTACTTTTAAAAATAATGGTTGCTTAAATATAATACATCAGGTTTCCAAATGATCATCTTAATCAGGGCCGAGTCAGGCCAATTGCATTTACTGTCCCTCCTTTCCATACTACTCCACTACCAACAAACACTCTCGAGTAGTCTAAACTCCAACCGTGCTTTTCATTCATTCTATCCTTACTCTGCTCCTATTTGTTAAACGCACCTTTCCTGTAATTTCCTGAACTCTTTTTCTTTACGTTATGAGGCATGTGAGGTGAGTCGTTATCTTTAGAATTGATACTCGATCGCACTGTTGGTCAGAAAACTTCATAATATTGATCTATCCTCTCGGCATGATTGCGCTGGAGGCAACCACAGCTGCATGGCGTGGAACGATTATCTGTACTCTACAGATATCCATATGCGCTTTGTCCGTGCCTCAATCCTAATTTTTTATTTTTTTTCTTAGTGGTGCAAATCTCTCTTTGGCTTTTCCTCCCCTTTTGTCACAGTACTAATTCCTTACTCCGGATAGTGGTTGCATATTGTCGTAGTAAGAGCCTCCTGCCTCAAGTTCATGTTTGTTTGTTTTTCTATTTTAATGTCGAGGGCGCCTGCACGACATTCTACTAAGGTTATTTGGTCTCAATCAAAAAGTTTCACACAATATTATTAGCGAACCATTTTGTCTTTGGTTTGCCATCATTGATAGATTCACGTAGGCATATACTACAAGAGAATAGTCAACTATGTAGATGTAGAATCATCCTTCGAGCGGCGGACCACCCAGGGCCGCGCTATCTCCCAGTAGGTACCAACACCAAAAACGTCGATCAAGCTCAATCAAAAGTTCCTAAAGATTGTTCCAGGTCAAAAAAAATTTAAATTGTGTCAGAATGAGATCATGGAGACACGAGGCAAAATGGAGGGACAAAACTTTTTTTAGTTTTGCTCTAACAGCATTATGTGTTTTTGTTGCGCGCGGCTTTTGCCGTGTTTGTTAATGGTGGGCGATGTGCAGCACCAGCAGGCAACACCAGTGGCGACCGCTCAGGTTGGCCCTTTTGGCGAGGAGCTCCGGCCAGCTCAGACAGTTTCCGGTGGGCCCAGCTCAGGTCAGAGGGGGTTTTATTGTCCAGTTCTTAGGCGGCGCTTGGTCCGGTTGGTTGGCCGTCATTCGGAGTATGTCGACCCGTGAGCAGGATTACTTCCGCTGCAGCACACACCAGCCACTTCCCAGGCTGGAGGAGGAGCCCAGACTCCTGCTGCACGTACTCCGGAGCAGGTAGCTCCCCAGACTCAGATCCCACCGGGCCAGCCAGCTGTGGCAGTTCAGCCGGGGGTAGTTGCACAGGCCGGTGATGGAGCGGCTATGTCCGCTGATGCTTTGTGGAGGCTGGACAGGTTCACCAAGCTTTTCAACTTGCTACATTCAGTGGAGCTTCTTCTGAGGATCCCCAGGATTTCTTATACAGCTGCCACGAGGTTCTTCGAAACATGGGCATTGTGGAGTCCAATGGAGTTGATTTTGCGGCTTTTCGTCTATCCGGATCCGCCAAGACTTGGTGGAGGGATTACTGTTTAGCCAGACCAGCAGGGTCGCCGCCTTTGACTTGGGATCAGTTTTCAGAGTTGTTCCTGGAGAAGTTTCTCCCCGTTACACAGAGGGATGCTTATCGGAGGCAGTTCGAACGCCTCCAGCAGGGGTCTATGATAGTCACTCAGTATGAGACCCGGTTTATCGATCTAGCTCGCCATGCCCTCGTCATACTTCCCACTGAGAGGGAGAGGGTGAGGAGATTTATTGACGGTTTGATCCAGCCCATTCGTCTTCAGATAGCCAGAGAGGCGGGTAGTGACATTACGTTTCAGGAGGCGGCCAATGTGGCCCAGAGGATTGAGATGGTTCTGCCACAAGGGGGTGGTCATAGGTCAGACAAGAGACCCCGTCACACAGGTCGATTCAGTGGTGCCTCACCTGGAGGCAGGGATTCTTATGATAGGGGCCAGTCTTCCAGGCCCTTTCAGTCAGCCCTCCAGGCTTCGCAGGGTGCTCCAGGAGATCGTGGTTCTCGTGGGCAGTATTCTGATCAGCAGCCCATCAGTGCACAGCCTCTTCAGAGTTTTCGTGGAGGTCGTTCGGGTCGTCAGGGCTAGTCTCATCGTACAGAGGGATGTTATGAGTGTGGCGAGTATGGTCACATCAGGAGAGCTTGCCCGAGATTGAGGGGTACACAGTTACAGCAGCAGGGTCCTCGCCCCATAATTCAGGCACCAGGTGACCCACAGCCTGCCCAGCCAGCCAGGGGCAGGGGTAGGGATCATAGAGGTGGAGGCCAAGACCCTAGAGGTGGAGGCCGGACCGCCAGAGGTAGGGGTCAGCCGGTAGCCGATCGTCCCAGAGACATGGTTCAGGGAGGTGGGGCTGATCCCCGGTTTTATGCTTTACCAGCCAGACCAGAGGCCGAGTCGTCAGATGCCGTTATTCTCTAATTAATTTTTACTAATTATACCTCCCACTCCTTCTCTTCTTCTACAGACGTTACATTTGTATAGAATGGGAATTGGAATATTTAAAGACCCTACTTTGTCATTGTTACATTTCAAAGTGTACATTTTAGTTTTCACTTTCTTCTTCTTTGTTTATCTTCTCCTTTTCAATCTTTGTTTGGATTTAGTACTTTGCGTCTCATTGCTAGCATCATTCTTGCCTATGCTCACAGTTGACTTGGTTCATTAGCATAAGAGATTTTAGCAAATTACATTAGATTTCTTTGTAGGTGGTACTTCTATTGAATTTAGAGCTATGTTGTTCGACAAAATTACATTTACATAATATTCTCGTGTTGAGTTTAGATTGTCCCATTTTCTATTGTTGTGAATAGAAAAGATGGTAGCAAAAGAGAATCAATGTGTTTACCGTCTCTTGTATCTCTACTAACTGTTTTAGTATTTCTTTAATTGCAGATACACCATGAAAATTCATGTTAAAAACATGAGGACAAGAAGGAAGCCCGGATCAGAATATTAAGCAAATTTCTATACTCTTAATATGGTATTATAAAAACTTTAGTTAATGATTATAAGGTCAGGTAAAATTCTGCACGATAT
Source organism: Nicotiana attenuata (assembly GCF_001879085.1). Lineage (NCBI taxonomy): Eukaryota > Viridiplantae > Streptophyta > Magnoliopsida > Solanales > Solanaceae > Nicotiana > Nicotiana attenuata. The sequence continues at coordinate 6,603 of NW_017672989.1, forward strand.
CTTTTATTTCTCTCGCAATTCTTTCTTTTGAGAGGTTATATCCTATTTATTATTTATTTATAATTAGATGTAAATATTTATATGGTTGTACCAAAGTTTCCACCAGAAAGCACACTTGCAATAAGAAATTGATGCAAGTGTTGTTGTGTCACGACCCAATTCCCAACCTGGTCGTGATGGCGCCTCTCGTGAAGACAAGGCCAGCCAACTAACCCAAATCCTTTCATTAACAATTATCAAACATAAATAAATAGACGATACAACTTAATGGCATTTAAAATTTGTTAATTTCTACCCGACCGGGGTGTCACAAGTCACGAGCATCTAGAGAAACCTGAACACAACTACAGGGCCAATAATAATATATAAAGAAAAATTCTGGAAAATCAAAAGACAACATCCGGTGCCGCGAACGCTGGCGGTCACCTTGCTCAGCTACAATAGCCCTACCTTCAATCAGCTAATAACCCGCTACCGGGTGAACAATACCTGCAACTGCACGCGAGGTGCAGGGAGTAAAGTGAGTACTTCCAACTCAGTGGTAATAAGAGTAAATAATAACTGAGAGGCAAGAAATCACGTAAGAGCACTCCATCACGCTATATAGGGCAGTACAACTCTCTCAGAAAAATAATGAAACCGTGAAAATCCTTTAGAAAATATCTGACTCAGTTTAAAACCTCTTTTGAAAACATCTTTTTCCAACAATCGAGCAAATGAATGCGTAATCAGATAGTGCAAGTCCGCACATAAGTCAGCCCCTCGGGCACAGCACTCCACAAATAATTAACACCAGGGCGTCTGGTAAGCGGTACAAGAAGTAGCATGGATGCCAATGATATGAGAGTGCTGAATGTCATGACACGTAGTACAAACATGAACCAATGCATGAATGCAATGCAATGTATATGACCGCTGCGGCGCGCAGCCCGATCCATTTAGGTACCCGCGCTCACTTGGGGTGTGTACAGACTCCGGAGGGGCTCCTATAGCCCAAGCGCAATATCATCATAGTATCGCTGCGGCGTGCAGCCCGATCCATATTCAGTCCAGATCAATGCAAATGAACCACTCGGGCAATGTCAAGTAATAGCTTTTAACTCAAAACATCAGAAAATGCAATTTAAATCTTTAAACTTTAGCAATATGACTGCACATTTCAAAACTATGTTTAACTCAGGACTGAAGTCATTTAACATGCTAAGTGTCATGAAAACAGTGATAATAATCCCTAAAGGATTCAAATAATCGACACGAAGCCCAAAACATGGCAATCAAGTAGGTTTCAGTCAATTACGCAGTAAAATCAACAACCGGGACGGACCAATTCACAATCCCCAACGGTGCTCTACCCCACGCTCATACCTGGCGTGCAAGTCACCACAATAGAGCACTATGATGTGCAAATCCGGGGTTTTAAACCCTCAGGATATCATTTAAAAGTATTACTCACCTCGAACCGGTGAAATCTCTAGCTCGCGACGCCTTTGCCCCTCAAATCGGCCTCCACGTGCGTCGAATCTAACCAAAATCAGAGCGAATACATCACAATATGCTAAGGAAACATAACCCAATCGAAAA
>NW_017672989.1:8866-49769 GCF_001879085.1 Nicotiana attenuata
CACAAGACTCGAACATAAGACCACACTGTCTAAGACCCATAGGCCACTGAATACTCTCTCAATTGTTTCCCAGAAAAACCACATTCCAGAATAGTTTACTCTGAAGAACTTTCTGCGAATCTAAACTCGTTACCTTTACTTTCTAGGTATCGACACATAGGATCCCATGATCAACATAGAATACCACAAGTCTTGACATTTTTTATTGAAAACACTGTCTTTAGTCACATACACCACCTTAAAACACCTGAGTGTACATGTAGATTCTTGAACACATTAAAACCTTTCTCGAGAGTCATTCACTCTTATTCATCTGCAAATCACCTGATTTAACGAACAGAACCACTCGTGCTTTATTGGCACTCCGATACCGTAAAATGAGACCTTCATCCCAATACAACCAAGCAACTTCTTGCTTTATGCACCGAGCATTTTTTTACCAACAACACCTCCAGACATTCCGTAATTCTCATACCCTATGGAACATAATATAACCTTTGTCGAAATTTTGCTTCACTCGTGCCATCCTCGGCTCAATCTCTGTAACTAGAACTAATTCGCCAGCATACTTCGGGATGTAACCAACATAGCACATAACCGTGCAATCAGCTAATCAACAGCAACTTCCCCAACTTGGCTCGAAGCCATATATCAAGACACACTTAACAACTCATAACACTTTTACTCTAATGATGCCACAATGTTATAGTGAGATTAAACTCAAATCATCTACTGATTTATGAAAACACAGATCATCTGGTACTGAAATCCTCTGCAAACCTCACATTCATCCCCACATCAGCTGAGTCCTCTCTCTTAAGCGACCCAAATTTTTCAAATTACAACACGTACCTTTCAATTACACATGGGATCTTCTAATGTACAAATAAGTATCATACCACTGAAGAACACTCCGCAGGAGATAACCCACCTGCTTCGCCTCAATTTAGTATTTCAGCACACCTCCCACTGTCATACATATAACACAGTCAATTTAGTCTTCCTGAGTCTGAACTCATACCGCCACACGTATTGTACTTTACTTTCCAACTAGGAGATACGAAGATATTCTTCACGCGCCCATTATTCGGCTACACATCAAATCACAATAGGAAACGAACCACTTAACGGTTCATCTATTATCCAGCAGACTTCTTCGTCATTACCAAGTCATATAGATACATCACGTAGTACTAACATACTCATTACATGGATATCTAACCGCCATTCCGGCTAATAGGGACAACACCGAACATATAAATTTCAAACACTTGCTCACACAATCAGCACCTCGGTGCTCAAGCCATAGGCAAAGATTCGGCCTCAAGTCCTCCAGACTGGCCGATCATACTCACACAGATTACCTCTCGCCCCTCGATCGGGGAATCACAAGCCATCAAGGCACATATAACACTGAGCGCTCATGTGCGCATACAGACGTGTGGAAGGAATTTCAAGAGTTATATCTCAAGCTGAATCAAGTACGCACGATAAGAATTCCAAGAATGTGAAGTTTTCCTAAAGGTTCTGCAGCCTCTCGAGGATAAATACAGACGTCTCCATACCAATCCGCGAGACTCTACTAAACCTGCTCATGACTTGTGAGACCTAGTAACCTAGGCTCTGATACCAACTTGTCACGACCCAATTCCCAACCTGGTCGTGATGGCGCCTCTCGTGAAGACAAGGCCAGCCAACTAACCCAAATCATTTCATTAACAATTATCAAACATAAATAAATAGAAGATACAACTTAATGGCATTTAAAATTTGTTAATTTCTACCCGGCCGGGGTGTCACAAGTCACGAGCATCTAAAGAAACCTGAACACAACTACAGGGGCCGCGCCATGGTGGCGACCAGTCCTTGAATTCTTCCCAAGTATACTCATACCCCAACCCGAAGGTGGTACCATGCTTCTTGAGCTTGATAGGCTTAGCGATTCCTTGGAGGTTTTTGCCAAGTCCTTGACAGGGCCAATAATAATATATAAAGAAAAATTCTGGAAAATCAAAAGACAACATCCGGTGCCGCGAACGCTGGCGGTCACCTTGCTCAGCTACAATAGCCCTACCTTCAATCAGCTAATAACCCGCTACCGGGTGAACAATACCTGCAACTGCACGCGAGGTGCAGGGACTAAAGTGAGTACTTCCAACTCAGTGGTAATAAGAGTAAATAATAACTGAGAGGCAAGAAATCACGTAAGAGCACTCCATCACGCTATATAGGGCAGTACAACTCTCTCAGAAAAATAATGAAACCGTGAAAATCCTTTAGAAAATATCTGACTCAGTTTAAAACCTCTTTTGAAAACATCTTTTTCCAACAATCGAGCAAATGAATGCGTAATCAGATAGTGCAAGTCCGCACATAAGTCAGCCCCTCGGGCACAGCACTCCACAAACAATTAACACCAGGGCGTCTGGTAAGCGGTACAAGAAGTAGCATGGATGCCAATGATATGAGAGTGCTGAATGTCATGACACGTAGTACAAATAGGAACCAATGCAATGCAATGCATATGACCGCTGCGGCGTGCAACCCAATCCATCTGGGTACCCGCGCTCACTGTGGGGGTTCAGACTCCGGAGCAACACTCAATCACTCCTCCCGCTCGACTTCCTCTATGAATCTCAAATAGGACCGCACCACATGTGCCTATAGCCAACAAGTCATGACATCCCACAGCACAGAAAGCAACTCATAGATCTCCCCAGATCCCTAAAGAAGCTCAATAACGATAGATCCAACCTATCCCTCAACAATACAACTCGGGACTAATCAAGCTAACTCAAGCTAAATACGTAGCCACATTGGCCTGCCAACGAGCTCATTATGAAGAAGCCTGAAGCTGCTCCTTCCACTACTATAACTCCTGTCGGAGCCGTACAATACGGTGCCCGGCACCAAATCAACATCGAAATCCACAACCTCGCCCGGAAACATGCCCGGCCACAAGGAACGCATCCGAAAAGGTCACTCAATACCGGAACTGAATCAATGGTAGAAACCTCTGCACTGACATCCGTCGCGAAGGCCCTATTAAGGAAAGCAATCCTTCTCAGTCGTCCGCTGAATCTTTTGAAATATATACCACTCTGCAAGAACATAATCCAATGCACCTCGCCACTCAACCCGTGGCATTTCCGGCATAGCCTGTAGTACAATAGTCTAGAATAATCCAACACTAAGACAACCAGTGTACAATCCAATATCATATCCAAAATCTGGCATACCAAGTAAGGAAAAGATCCACTCGGACCTCCAAATCTCAACAACCGCTAAACGGCGCCGATACACACGATCTACAACCACTGCATAGTCTGATCACGAGAACTCCTAGTCTCCAACTCCATATAGCACACGAATCACTATACCTGATCCCGAATTCCGCCGTATGAATACCTATTACACCTCGAGTATCCAATCACTCTACGAAAGATATTCTAAAATTTCCCTGTGCCATCAAACAAACTCAGATATCAACAGTCGATCCTAAATGCCACAACACTACCGAAGTATTATCAGTTTACATCACATTGCCCTTTTACTGGAACATATACCCCCGTCGACTCACTATGGTTGGCAATACCATTTTCCTTAATCATTTGAAAATCGATTCTTTAATCACCTGCAGTCTGCCCGTGCTGCTTAAGAATNCCGAAGGTGGTACCATGCTTCTTGAGCTTGATAGGCTTAGCGATTCCTTGGAGGTTTTTGCCAAGTCCTTGACAGGGCCAATAATAATATATAAAGAAAAATTCTGGAAAATCAAAAGACAACATCCGGTGCCGCGAACGCTGGCGGTCACCTTGCTCAGCTACAATAGCCCTACCTTCAATCAGCTAATAACCCGCTACCGGGTGAACAATACCTGCAACTGCACGCGAGGTGCAGGGACTAAAGTGAGTACTTCCAACTCAGTGGTAATAAGAGTAAATAATAACTGAGAGGCAAGAAATCACGTAAGAGCACTCCATCACGCTATATAGGGCAGTACAACTCTCTCAGAAAAATAATGAAACCGTGAAAATCCTTTAGAAAATATCTGACTCAGTTTAAAACCTCTTTTGAAAACATCTTTTTCCAACAATCGAGCAAATGAATGCGTAATCAGATAGTGCAAGTCCGCACATAAGTCAGCCCCTCGGGCACAGCACTCCACAAACAATTAACACCAGGGCGTCTGGTAAGCGGTACAAGAAGTAGCATGGATGCCAATGATATGAGAGTGCTGAATGTCATGACACGTAGTACAAATAGGAACCAATGCAATGCAATGCATATGACCGCTGCGGCGTGCAGCCCGATCCATCTGGGTACCCGCGCTCACTGTGGGGGTTCAGACTCCGAAGGGGCTCCTACAGCCCAAGCGCAATATCATCATAGCATCGCTGCCCGATCCATCCTCAGTCCAGAATATGCAAATGAGCCACTCGGGCAATGTCAGGTAATAGTTTTTAACTCAAAACATCAGAAAAATGCAATTTAAGTCTTTAAACTTTAGCAATATGACTACACATTTCAAAGCAGGGTTTAACTCAGGACTGAAATTATTTAATATGCTAAGTGTCATGAAAACATTGATAATAATCCCTAAAGGATTCAAATAATTGGCACGAAGCCCAAATATAGCAATCAACCCAAATAATGATGATAACAAGTAGTTTCAGTCAATTGCGCAATAAAACCAACAACCGGGACGGACTAAGTCACAATCCCCAACGGTGCTCTACCCCACGCTCATATCTGGCGTGCAAGTCACCACAATACAGCACTATGATGTGCAAATCCGGGGTTTCAAACCCTCAGGATATCATTTACAAGTATTACTCACCTCGAACCGGCGAAATATCTAGCCCGCGACGCCTTTGCCCCTCCAATCGGCCTCCACGTGCGTCGAATCTAACCAAAATCAGAGCGAATACATCACACTATGCCAAGGGAACAATACCCAATCGAAAACAATCAAAATATAGCAAAAATCTCGAAACTAGTAAAACCCGAGCCCCGAGCCCACTTCTCGAAAAATTACAAAACTCACATCACCGGATTCCTCGTCTCGCCACGAGTCCGTACATATTAAATTTACCAAAATCGGAGTCCAAATGCTCCCACAAATCCCAATTTAAATTCTCAAAATTCCAAGCCCTAGCTCATCAATTTTAGGCTTAATTCCATGAATTTCTAGGTGTATTTCACAATATAATCGAGTTTTAAGACAAAGATTCTTACCTCAAGTCGATTCCTCTTGAATCCCTCTTTCATCTCCTCCAAAAATCTCCAAAAACGAGCAACTATGGGTGTAAAATGACTCCAAAATCGCAACTGACGTGTTTTTAAACATTCTGCCCAGGTATTTACTCTTCGCGATCGCGGAGAACAATTTTTCCAGCCTAAAATTTACTCTTCGCGATCGCGGTCAATGCTTCGCGATCGCGATGAACAGTTCCCAGCTCTTCCGGACAGCCTCCAGTATAACGGTCATAACTTTTTGCACACAACTCCAAATTACAAATGGTTTGATGTTCTGAAAACTAGACACATAGATCTATAATTTCATATGTTGCTCATTTCCTGACTTCTTATACATTGCGAGATATAAGCTTTCAAAGTCAACCCTGTGTATTAGAGACCTTCCCGGGCAGCCTATAGTGTAACCACCATAACTTTTTGTACACAACTTCAAATTCCAATTAATTTACATTTGAAAACTATACACAAAGGGCTACAATTTTTATTTTTGGATCATCTCCAAATTCCTTATAGATTGTGAGATATAAGCTTCTAAAGTGGGATCAACGCAACAGGATATTTCTTCTCCGTGATCGCGAACGGCTTTCCGCGATCGCGATTCATTGGCACATTTCTCACATTTTACTCACCGCGATCGCGACCAATTCCCCGCGATCGCATAGAACACTGCTGTAGCCAAAAACCAGCAGTTAAAAATGGCCTAGAAATGGTCCGAAACCACCCCGAAACTCACCCGAGGCCCCCGGGACCCCAACCAAAAGCACGTACATGTCTTAAAACATTATCCAAACTTGTTCCAATCATCAAAACACATCTAACAACACTAAAATCATCAATTCTCATCGGATTCAAGCCTAAGTTCTTTAAAAACTTTCGAAACACGCATTCGATCAAAAACCCAACCAAACGGCGTCCGAATGACTTGAAATTTTGCACACACATCACAAATCACATATCGAAGCTACAGCAACTCTCGGAATTCCATTCCGACCCTCGGATCAAAATCTCACCTATCAACCGGAATTCGCCAAAATACTAACTTCGCCAATTCAAGCCTAATTCTACACCGGACCTCTAAAATAAATTTCGATCGCACTCCTAAGTCACAAATCATCCCCCGAAGCTAACCGAATCACCGGAAATCACATCCGAGCCCTATAACTCATAAGTCAACATCCGGTTGACTTTTCCAACTTAAGCCTTCTTTAAAGAGACTAAGTGTCTCATTTCTTATCAAAGCCAATCCAATCAACTCTCACACACCACATACCGATAACGAAACATGAAGAAGCATAAAATGGGGGAAACGGAGCACTAACACATGAGACGACGGGTCGGGTCGTCACATGTTGCAGGCTTCAGTAATTTCTTTACCATTTTGCTTGCCCTTTCAAGGTTTTTTCGAATGAGTTCGGGTATTGCTTTCTCATTTTCGGACATTCTTTTTTCCCTTCAATGAAGATGCGCAACTAACAAACACATTTTATATGCACGTAGAATATTAATTATTTACAAATATTTTATATGGACATAGAATACAAATTATTTACAAATATAACTTATGCATAGGATATTATTCATAAATGTAACTCCTGCAGAACTTACATCTCTTTACTTTCTCTTTTACAATCCTTTCATTTGTTTTTTCAAAGAGATCGATGGTTTAACTTTCATTTTAAGCTCTTGTGGATTCTCTTTTCCTGGCCATCCCATTTTTTATGAAGTTCTATATTGGATTTGTAGGAGAAATTTCAACAAAAAGAACATATTTTTATATTTTGCGCAATTTGAAATAATTTGTTGATATTGAGGGTAAAAAAAATATTATATTACAACGTAGGAGTGATTGGTTATGGGATGCTACGAAAGTGATAAGAAGAACGATATAGAGTATGGACTTTTTTATCAAAAATAAATGGGTAGAAAAGTATGAAAGTTGGAGAAGAGGAAAATACAAAAAGAAAAATGTTAAAATAGAAACAAAAGGAGGGAAAGAAATTCATTTGATTTTCGTAGACTTGTGCTATATTTTTCTCCCTTTAATTCATCTTTCTTCTTGATTTTTAAACATGGAGAAAATTATGAAAATAATTTAACTCTATAACAAAAATGAAAATGTAAAATACATATATACATGTAAAACTTACACATTACCCACATAGCTATCAATTTTTATTGAGATTCATTATTCATGGATATGCTTTTTTTATAAAAAGCTTCACCTGTACAATTATAGAAAAATCAAAATTTGAGGAAAAAACACAATTAAGTGTTATTCTAATTCATTTGAATTAAAAATAGTATTTCAAATGTTTAAATTATAAAATATTTGTATTACTCTAAAAATATTTAAAAATTATTATTAAATCTATTAAGGTCTTTTATTATCGCGCGAAGCGCGATCAAATTCACTAGTAAGAAAATAAAACTGAACGGCCCTTCTGTAAACCATATATGTATTGATACTAACAATTTTAAGCTCGAGTTTAAGCTCTGGGTATGAAAATTGCTTTTGTTAGGAAACGTTTTGCTTCTAATGCATTTCATGTGTTCCAATGTTAACATATCTTGTGGATTCATATTACTTAGAATTTTGCTATAGCATATGCACGAAAATCAGCGTAATAAACACATTTGCAAACTGTTTGGATTTGTATCTAACATATTTTGTGGATTCATATCACTTGAATATTTTGCTATAATATGTGCGCCAAAATCTGCGTAAACACATCAGACTGGACACCTAGAGCATAGACAATATAAGATGGGGGTCCAATATCGGTCAAATAAGAATTGGTGGGTCTGGCTCTGATACCATGTTAAAATGGACCTTGGGCCTAATTCAATCCCAAAAGTTAGCTCATGAGATGAGTATTGCCCGAAAACATATAAGGAAACCAAACACCTCACCCATAGCTGATGTGAGACACCAACAATTCGCTTCAAATTTTGATGAAGTTCAAGAAAATGCAGCAAAGTATAATGGCAACAAAAACAAATGAAGTCCCTTTGCTCTTGTCTAAGATTTAATTTGGAACAAATTTAGACACTTGATTTTGATCAGATTTGTAGTTGATAATGATCTACTCTATAGTTGATATTCTCTGTGTTAGCTTAGCTAATGTATGATGGCAACAAAATGGCTAATATTTGTGATTTGATGAGACAAATAACTATTAATTGACTCACATAAAAATGAAAAAGAATGATGCAAGGCTCTATAGAAATTGCAATATAGTAGTAGTACTGTTACAAAGAAAAGCCAAAAGAGAGATTTTCCGACAAGAAAAAAATTGGTTGAGGCACGGGATGATAGGGCGGGCGGTCAACTTTTGGTACTTTCTGCCAACTCGATTTCAATACTAAGTAAGCTCCTCATCGCATAAGTAAGAAAGTTCAGGTACAGAGGGTAAAGAGAGGGGTAGACGAGAGTGGAAATTGGCTTCCTTGATAATGAAACTTGTATTATTTCACAACTTTGTGATCAACAAATAGTAGTTGTACATATACATGAGCTTTATTTGTACTCTAAATACAAAATCATACTGGCCATTGATATTTGGAAGCTGTACAATTTCTTCAATCACATAATCCAATCAGCAGAGTTCTATAGAACTTCCTAAACCAATGCTTAAACAGAAGCATTGGTTTACGAAAATAACAGGGAATTTTCTGAAAGTTATATCCCTGTAATCTGTACTTCAAAATGATTTATTCAGCTGCAAATAGCCTCCACTGTTAGCTTCTTTTATATATTCGGACGACGCTGCCCGTCCGAATTCATGCACCATATTTACTGAACAAGCTTACTGCCATATTAGAAAATAACAGGAAAGTATAAGCAAAACATGGTAACAGTTAATATGAAAGTAAATGCTAACTGCCAATAAAGGGCAGGCCGGTATACGAAGCATCTCGCGTTCATGCAGGGTCCGGGGAAGTGCCGCACCCCAAGGGGTGTGATGTAGACAGTCAACCTTGATGCAAGCATCAGTGGCTGGTTCCACGGCTCGAACCTGTGACTTATAGGTCACAGAGATAACATTACCGTTGCTCCAAGGTTCCCCTTCCCTAACTGCTAATGTAATGCAAAAAAGGAATCCACATACCTTTTAAAGCTCTTTTATCTTGATCTTCTGACCAAAGAAATTCCTGTTGGATCACCACCCCATTCTTCAAATACTACCAATAGGTTTCCACTTGGTTTTAGCCATGATCTTGGAACATGGTACCTGATATTAACAGTTCCACAAAGTTACTTCAAAACAAACTGGAGTTGAATAGTACCATATTTAACTCTACTATAGTAGGAATTATGGAAATCTCTTACCATCTTTGAGAAGGTTGTCCACAATTAGTTTGACATTTCTTCTCATTGAATGTTCCAGCATAGTTGCATTTTCCACAGTCACCTTGTGCTATATATCCAGGCCAGTGGCGACCTACGCCTTCACCATTTATCCATATCTCACCTTTTCCCATACTTGCCATGTCCAAAGCTAGAGGGTCATTTCCTCCAGGCGCGTTAAATGTAGCCTGGAAAAAGTGTAATTGTACATTAACTACGTGGTTCGCGCTACAATATGTTATTCAAGATCATAAAATTGATAAAAACATGTCAATATGTTGATACGAGTTTTACCTTGTACCAAGTCAATGGCTGCTTTTGAGCCACTAGTGAACCTTTAATCCATTCAACTGAAGAACTCCCACTTAATGTATGAAGACTTAATGATTCACCTTTTAGACCAACCTGCAAAAAGCAAATTACAGATTAGTCGGGGGTATCAACACTCCATATATCGTTCATTACTCTCACATCCGAGTAGCTTCATTCTTCTCCTCAACAAAAGAACAGTCCGGTGCATGAAGTATCTTCCGTTCCCTAGGAAGGGTTGCACTCTAAGGGGGTGTGATGTAGGCAGCCTACCCTGATGCAAGCATTAGTGGCTGATTCCACTGTTCGAACCCATGACCTATAGGTCACACGGAGACAACTTATAGGTCACGGGTTCGTCTCCTCACAAAATTATATGAATATCAAGCTTTAGGGAGAGAACAGAAGCAACTAGTAAACAAACCTTGTAAGACCATCTCTGTTTTGTTAAGTCTCTTTTACCCTCATTGAGACCACTCAATGTAACTGGACCTAGAACTCCTGCATTCCACGTATCAAAATGCACGCCAACGTTCTGAAATGGTGATTTAAAACCATAGGTTAGATAAAATTTTACAATAATGGTTCAAGTTACCATTGCTAATTGAAGGGCCAGAGAAACAGGAAGTAGAAAACTAACCGGGAGACCAACAGAAACACTGAGCAGTGAAATCTTGTTAATACCAGCTCTTAATTTCACACTGCCACTATATGTAAGTTTTGGATTGTCCAATGTCCCATAAACAGTTCCTACCACAAGTGAAGAACGTATAGAGATCAAAAGGAGATAAGAATAGACTTAAAAAGCTGTAGTTTTTTAGGAAAATCACTTTGCTATATTTCCAAATAGAGTGCAGTTTGCAATACCTGATAGTTTGCCATTGATGAAGACATGCAAGACATGACCGGCCGACATAACAGTGAGATAAGGGTCCTTTCCATTCTTTAGAAATCCTTCATCAGATACTATATTTACACTGGAGAAAGTAAACACAAGATTATCAGGATATCCGGTGGCGGAACTAGGTAGTGTCAAGGGGGAACCCCCTTCGACGGAAAATTATACTGTGCAAAAAAGGTCAACTCGATGCACGAGGTATCCGGCGCTCATGCAGGGTCCGGGAAGGGCCGCACCTCAAGGGGTATGATGTAGACAGCCTATCCTAATGCAAGCATTAGTGGTTGCTTTCACGAAAAATTATATTGGTGCAAATAGAGTAAAAATGATCTTTTTGGTTATATGTGAGCTGTTGAATCCCTTGACATGAAGAAATATTCAAGTATAATCGTAAAGGAGGTTCAAAATTGCTTTAATTCATAAGTTCAAATTCTAACTATGACATCCTAGATTTTTTTTGAATCCCCTTGTATAAGTTTCTGATTCCGCTGTTGAGGATATAGGATCTGTCAAGTAAAGATGGAACAAGATAAATCATTTATAAAAGTAAGAAAATGGAAGTTACTCACTCTGTCATGTACCACAGATAGTCTGAGGAATCTCTGGTAACATTTTTCTGTTCCCATAATCCGTTGGCTGAAAGTGTATCGCTGTCATCAGCAGTCGGAGTTTCTTCATTATATGACTGCCAAGACAATCCACCACCTATTGAAGTCATCTTTATGTTCGAGCTTCGGGAGCTAACCTGCAGCATTACATAAAGGACATTACAACTTCTCCCCCTAAATGTTCATCTGTATTTTCGAAAAAAGTATTATGATTGATTTCTTTATTTGAAACTGCTTTTATTACCTTTGCAGTGTTGTAAACAGCAGTTTTGCAGTCAGGAAGAATGCTGATGGACCAAGGAGGTAGATCATATGGCTTATTTTGAAATGTGACTTTAACTGAATATTTCGAGTCGTAGTTGGATAGAAATGCAGCACAATTTCCAGATTTTGATCTATAGACATGAGCCTGTGTTGGCCACAAAAATGTAAAACAAAGTTAGAAGATAAATCAAGACGATTATTCGACCATAAACATACAATTTTCTGTATCCGACGAACCTCTTGATTACTGCCAATCTTCGTCACTATTGGATATGATGAAACTAAAGCTGGTTCGGATAGCTTAATTGCTTTATGCAAGTCTCTCAAATGTCCATATTTTGGTTCATTCAGCAGCCCTATAACATCACAAAGAGAATCGTCAAGACAAGCACGAAAAATTTGCATAAATTTTTTTCCATTATTTTCGTTTTTGTTGTGCAAATGTGAGAAGATATCGGGTTTTTATCGTACCATACTCATCTAGAGGAGCATCATAATCATAGCTAGTTGCAATGAAAAGCCCTGAAGATGTTCGGCCAAAATTCGTTCCTCCATGATACTGAAGCAACCACAGTATAAAATACAAGAACATATCAATAAGACAAATAGCTACGTTTGTATTCTAAAAAAAAAAAAAGGGCAGCCCCGGTGCACTAAGCTCCCACTATGCATGGGTCTGGGGAAGGGCCGTACCACAAGGGTCTACTGTACGCAGCCTTACCCTGCATTTCTGCAAGAGGTTGTTTCCACGACTCGAACCCGTGACCTCTTGGTCACATGACAACAACTTTACCAGTTACGTCAAGGCTCCCCTTCTATGTTTATATTCTAAGTAACAGCAAAAACTGTAACACGAAATGAAAGGTCAAGCTTACCATGTAGTAATTGAAGAATGAACCATTGTTCTGAACAAATCTTGCAACTGAAAATGCAATATCTTCAACTGGCCTTTGAGGAACTGGACCACCAAATTTTGTATACCTAAACATAGTAGAGTAGTTGAATTAAGCAACTAAAATAGGTGGTTCAGTAACATTAGCTGTTATAGTCACATATTTGACATTCTTGGAATTTACCAGCCAGTCCAGACTTCTGTCCACATTTTTGGTTTATAAGGCTTATTAGGACGAAAACCTTCGCAGTAGAATCCATTGCAAGTATCAATCTGTATCAGAATAAAAAAAAATATGAGTACTGTCATGAAGTCACTAAAACCCAGTCCTCCAAAACCTTTGTTGCTCGGATACTCCAAAATTGTCGCAGCATCCGTATCGAATCCTCAACATACGCATTACTTTTGAAGGTTCAGACACACACTCGACCGCATTTTTGAAGGATTAACATAGCTACAAACTATAGATAGATGATGCCACCATATTTATCACTGATATAGAAAAGATCCGAGTAACCAAAGGCGGATCTAGCCTTCTGACACCGGATTCAACTGAACCCATAACTTTCGGCGCGAAGCATAAGTTAATGAGTAAAAATTCACTAAAATTCCATAAATAGTAAATATGAATCCATAATATTAAAAAAATAACGGGTTTAATGGTAAAAAGGTTGAACCATATAGCTTAAATCCTGGATTCACCTTTGCTAGTAACAGCTAATGCCACCATAATTATCACTTATATAGAAAAGATTAGAAATTTTGAACTCAATTACAAGATAACTTTGTCTACTAAAACTATATTATGGGACCCATTATCATTAAATTGGAGGCAGGCAAACAGAGATAGGTAAATCTAAACATACAACGAAGATTAGCATGGCACTATGTAAGCATGACACGACCAAAAGGCACAACCTGGTGCACTAAACTCCCGCTATGCGCAAAATTCGGGGAAGGATCGGACCACAAGGGTCCATTGTACGCAGCCTTACCCTGCATTTCTGCAATAGGTTATTTCCACGGCTCGAACCCGTGACCTCCTAGGCTCCTAGTCACATGGAAGCAACAAAAAGCACAGCCTGGTGCACAAAACTCACGCTACGCGGGATTCGGGGAAGGTCAGGATCGCAAGGTCTATTATATGCTGTCTTATCCTACATTTATGCAAGAGACTATTTTCATGGCTCGAACCCGTGACCTCCTAGTCACATGGCAGCAAGAAAAATCACAGCCTGGTGCACTAAACTCACGCTACGCTGTATCCGGGAAAGATCAGGACCACAAAGGTCTATTATACGCAGTCTTATCCTACATTTATGCAAAAAACTATTTTCACGGCTCAAATCCGTAACCTCCTAGTCACATGGCAGCAATTTTACCAGTTACGTCAAGACTCCACTTCGTAAGGCTGAAACGAACAAATCGAGAAATAATCCCAAAAAAAAGAATATTATGCAATTATTTGAAATTAGGAGGAAATTGGGAAATGCTTACCACAGGATCAGGGGCATCCTCTTGTTTACACATGATCCAAGGGACTCCAGTTTTAAGACCTACAGCCATTTGAGCTGTCCATTTTGTATAAGCTTTACCAGGAGCACCAATTTCCCATTCTACTGGTCCATATTCATTTTCTATCTGCAGCATTAATTATCAAATTATATTTTTTTTCCACTAATCAAGAATTAGGAGACAAAGTACAATTAGGGGAAAATAATTCCAAAATCATTTAAAGACAAGGCATGAGCATAATTTCAAACCTGGGCAATTATTATTGGTCCTCCTTGAGGTTCAAATAATTTTTCTGACTTCATCATGTTGACTATTTTCTGTACAAATCCTTGCATAGCCACCTTCATCATAGTCAACCAGTCAATATAACAGTTCAGACTATTATTATTATTATTATTATTATTATTATTATTATTATTATTATTATTATTATTATTATTATTGTATTGTTATATCATATTTCTTAGGGTGCCATGCTTTGTGCACTAGTACTACGGCTAATGCAGTAGTAGTACTATTGCTACTGTTACTGTTTCTGCTGCTGCTACTATTTATATTTATATTTATATTCTTTACTTACGATTTTATTTTATTTTAATATTGATGATGATATGAGTTGAACTAGACGAATAGAATGAGGATTCATATCGTCAATCCCAACCTGTGTGGGACTTAGGTGAGTAGTTGTTGTGTTCAGCCCATAAAAAAGAATTAAGCTCACACTTGAAAAGGGTCGAGACATAATATAATTAAATAAAAATATACTTTTTCTAACAATTTAAACTTTTAGACGGTGCGAAAGTAAAAAACAAACCTTGAAAGGCTGATTGTCTGTTCTAAATTCCATACCAGGAATATATTTTAGCCAAACAGGGAATCCCCTGCAACCAAATAAAAAAAACAAAAACAGAGTATAAAACAGGGGAAGCTGACAAAAAATTAAAGACCAAAATCCTTTATATATTAACTTTTTTATTTTTTGTAAATTACCCAAAGTTCCATTCTGCACAAATGTAAGTGCCAATACGTAGATTGACATAAAGTCCTGCTTTTTCTACCAACTTGATGAACTTAACAAGATCATATCTCCCCTCAAAATTATACTGAAAATTCGAAATATGAAACAAAAATGATCAGATTAATATTTTGTCTTTAGATACTAATTGCAGAATAAATGTTTTTTTTTTTTACTTAAAAAAAAGTAAAGTAAATTAGTAAAGTAGAATTAAAGGAATTACTTTTCCAGGAGAAGGTTCATGCCCATTCCAGAAAACATAAGTCTCAATAACATCTAAGCCTCCATCTTTAGCTTTTTGTATAAGATCAGGCCACATCTGAAATTACCAATAACAAAAAAAAAAACAATATTTCAGAATTTTTTTTAAAAAATTTATAAGCATAAGAGAACAAATATTACAGAAATACAAGAAACACCCATTTTTCAGAATCCATAAAATGCGTAAATAAAAGATTTTTATAACCAAAAAAAACAAATTAAAGGAAACAAAATATTTGCCAAATTACAAGACATGGCCATTTATGCAAAAAAAACCATGAAAATAATAAAATGATGCTGCATAATTACCTCAGGAGTGCTTCTTGGGTAATGAATAGAACCAGAAATAAGAATTTTTCTTTTCCCATTTATAATTATAGCTCTGTCATCATAAGAAACAGTGGCTTTTACTGAAGAAAAAACCAATGAACATAATACTAAGAACAGCAGCAATAATACATTTGTTCTTAGCATTTTTTTCACATTCAACAAAAAGAGGAGAAAGAAACAGAAACAGGCGAAAGGAGCGTTAAAACCAACAAAAAGAATGACACTTTTGTCTTGTCTTTCTTCTTCTTTTCTATTGATTCTTTTGATGAGAGCAAAATATGTAAAGATATTTATACAAATATTTTAACTCAGTGTGTGTGTGTGTGTGTTTTAACTCTATGTACGTAGGTTTTGAGGGTGTTTTGGTTACGAGGGAAAGTTAAGGAAGAGATGTTGCAACTGCTTTATAAAAGAAGTAGGAGAAATGGACAACTTAGGTGGGGCACACATTTTGACTCACAACTTATTAGATTATCCGATTAATGGTTTATCTTAATGCTTTAAATTTTGATAAATTTTGAAATACAATAATTTTGTTTATTTTTACACAAGGCTAGTGTCCAGATCAACTTGCGCGCAATTAAACATAGTCGAATCTAGTGCAATAGGTTCGGGTTCATGTGAACCTAGTAATTTTTCTTTTTACTTACACTCAGGTTTTGTACGTAAAAATCCATTAATTATATAAAAATATTTAACTTGGAACTCAGTCCATTGGTCCGATTATTGTTATATATTAATTTACAATTTTATAGGAACCCATAAGCTTAAAATTCTGAATTCATTTCTGCAATTAAATTATTTAACAAGACACTTGATATATTTCACTAGCATAAATATTAAATAACTCTGTGCACCAAAATTTACATATATGGAAAACAAACTTCTATCACTTTTATTTATTTATGTAGAATAACTTTGTCTTTGAAAGGAAAATACTTCAATTATGAAAAGGGATGCACTTTCTTTCTTCTTTTGGGTGTGCATCCTTTAATTTGGTTATTTTTGTAATACATCCTTTTTTTCTCATAAAGAAATGAAAAGCATATTTTCTTATAAAGGAAAGAAAGAAAGAGAAAATAATTGAAGTAGCTGTGGTTTCTTTACGAAAGGAAAATTATAATGAGGGGTAATATTGTGTAAATATAAAATATTGCTTGAAAAGCTTAACTAATTGCAAAGTTTTTGCGCTAAAGTTGAGATACTGTTGTAGCAACAAGAGGTATATTTAATCAAATTTATCCTTTAATAATATATTGACTTGGTAATAAGTACCTTAATGGCTTTAATTTCATTTACTCAATAACTGCCTACTCTCATGCCATAAATTTTTAGTTAATATTTTGAAAGTTAAATGGAGTGTCACGTAATGGAATTAATTGTAAATTATAGAACGTGTTATTTAATTATATTGAGTTTAATTGTATAGTATTTATAACTTAAATTCAGTTATATATCGGATATAATATGTTATAAAGCTAGTATTGTCCTTGCTAGGCGAGCGATTTGGTTGGAGTGATCATCTTTTCCTTTTCTTTTTCTTTTTTTTTTTTTTAATTTTTCGCCCGTTGTTTGGTATTCATTTTGGACTTCTGACTAATCAGAATTCACGGTACATAAGGCACATGAAAAGGAGAAAAGCTCCCTACCAGGTATTTTTATCCTAGGTTCAAACTCGATAATTTCTAATTAAGAGCGGAGGGATCTTATCCATCTCACCACGACGCTAGTGGTGGACTGGTGGTTGGAGCGATCTTCTCATGCATACCTAAAATAAATTATTGGAAGTCTAAAAGATTAAATTATGTGGATGTATTTTGGAAATAACTTGTGCTATTCAAATTCTAACTCAAAAGTTCAAGGAAAAGTTCCAAATAATAACGTACATATTGTTGAGACAGAGGGCTTTATGTGATTTTTATACAACTGAAAGTTCCATTTCTTGTTATTCAACATGATCCACAAATCGACACTTTCTTTTTTTTCATTTTTCTTTATTGTGGGGTATCAGAAAAAAAATTAGTGGCTTATAATGATATAAAGAAACAATAATTTATCACTAGATATCAAGGCATATACTAGCATTTGTGTAAAAATTCATATCTATCAATAATTATTAGGAATTATAAATTGGGAAGAGACAAAAATTATAGGATAGCTGGACATGAAATAGAATTAATAGAACTAGAAAAAATATCTTAAGCACCAAGGGTTGTGGTGGTAGGGAACGGTTAACCAGAGATTTCGGGTCCAACCATAAAAATAGAAAAATAATTGGTAGGAAATTGTTCTTCCTTTAACGAGGCTCACAGTATGAATCTGGATTAAGAATCCTAAAGGGTATATCAGACATTGGACGGAAAAACAAAAAAAGATACTAACATGTTTTAATTTTAATCAACCTTTTTCTATTTTTCTCTCTCTCTCTTTTTTTTTTTTTCGTTATCTTTTTTCCTCATCTTTAATTTGTTCTTTCCTTTTAGGTCCATTCCTATAAGCTCTCATTGAAACACAAGAAAAAAGACAAAGCAAACATAATGGTCCCAAGTCTGAATCCTTAAGAATGTAAGGCGTACAAGGGATGAAGACATCATGTTATTTCACAACCAAAGCCAAAGCAAACTCACAACTTTCAATGACTTCGTGCGAAATCCGGTAAACGAACAAATAGGTGGTCTTTCCAGAAATGTTAAACAAAAGTTCAGTGTGCGTGATATATCATTGTACCCATTGTTAGCCTTAAGGGCCTATATATCATCATAGGAGTTGTTCCTAGGAAAGATTATAGTTCGGAAAGCGAGGATATTCACACCTAACATACTATTTTCTGTCACTAACGTTGATGATCCAGCTCTTTTGAACCTAGATTCATAATTTAAGCCTTTCAAAACTTCAAATGCGCAATTCAATTAGGGGTGGAATTGCATTTTATTACTGTAAGGGATCTCAAGTTCGAACCTTAAGAATATTTTTTTTTAATAAGAAGCGTTTCCCCTTTAATATGTCCTATGCAGTACAAATCCAAATTTTAGTGATCATTTTATTAATTTTCGTTTGTGTAGTCTACCTGCCACTTTTAACCAATAAAACTCAGCAAATTTACCACCATCCCATTAACCTTTCAGCATTTTTTTTTTTTGAAAAAAAGAAAAAAATTTAGAGGGTTTAAAAGTGAAAGAATGGGAAATGTGCTTTCTTTTTAAACTTTACGTTCTTCTTATGCTCGACTTTTGTAATCAAATTGATGGTGACAATAAAAATACTAATTAGGAAATCAATGAGATATATTAAAACATCTTACCCAAACTTTTTTTTATTTGATATTACAAGAAATTTTATCCGGAAGAAGCGTACAAATTTTATACTCTATTAATTTTTTTATTTTTTTTAATATATATGTTCAGATGAAAGAGCTAACAGTCGGTGAGCTTTTCTCCAGAACCGACTTTCACTCTCTCTTCTTCGATGTTCTCTGAGCTCAAATATCGCGCATCAATGGCGTGATTTAATATTGTAACGACCCGGCCGGTCATTTTGAGCTCTAGCGCGTCGTGCAACAGTTTGAGGCCATGAGCAGCTTCACTTAAGGTATTATGACTTGTACGCATGGTCGGAATTAAATTTCGGGAAGTTCGGAGTTGATTTGGAAAAAGAATTCTCATTTCGGAAGTTTTAAGTTGAAAGAATTGACTGAGATTGGATTTTTGAGAAAACGACCTCGGAATCGGGATTCGAAGGTTCCAGCAGGTTCGTATGATAATTTCGGACTTGGGCGTATGTCCGGATCGGGTTTTGGAAGACCCGAGAACATTTCGGCATCTATTGTGAAAGTTAGCATTTTTGGAAGAATTTCATAAGTTTGGGTTGAAGTGCATTTCAGTGTTATCAATGTCCGTTTGGGATTTCGAGTCTGGGAATAGCTCCGTATGATAATTCTGGTGTTGGGAGCGCGATCGGAAGTGAATTCGGAGGTCCGTGGGTCATTTTGGAGTCATTTGGCTAAATATAGAAATTTGAAGGTTTTTGAGGAGTTTGACCGGAAGTGGACTTTTTGATATCGGGGTCGGAATCCAATTCCGGAAGTTGGAGTAGGTCCGTAATGTCGAAAGTGACTTGTGTGCAAAATTTGAGATCAACCGGACGTGCTTTGATAGGTTTCGACATCGAATGTAGAAGTTTGAAGTCTAAAGTTCATTAAGCTTGTATTGGGGTATGATTTATGATTTCGATGTTGTCTGATGTTATTTAAGGCCTTAAGCAGGTCCATGTTATGTTATGGGACTGGTTTGTGTGATTGGACGGTGCCCCGGGGGCCTCGGGTGTGTTTCGGGGTGGTTTTGGATCATTTCGTGCTGTTTTGCAATAGCTGATGCTGGTGTCTGGTGTTGTTCTTCGCGTTTGCGAGGATCCTCCCGCGTTCAGAAAGAAGGATTTGGCTTCAGGGACTCTGTTCTTTGCGTTCGCGAAGTGATCCTCGCGATCGTGAAGAAGGAAATCTCTGTTGCACAGGTCTGACTTTGGAGGCTCATATCTTGCAATCTGTAAGGAATTTGGAGATGATCCAAAAATAAAAGTTGTAGCCCTTTGTGTCTAGTTTTCAGAAAAGTAAACCATTTAGAATTTGATTTGTGTACAAAAAGTTATGGCTGGTATACTACAAGCTATCCGGAAAGATAAAGAAAAAATTTGTGTTGCACAGGGCTGCCTTTGGAAGCTTATATCTCAAAATCTACAAGGAATTGGGAGATGACCAAAACAAGAAAGTTGTAGATCTTGGTGTCTAGTTAAAAAACCTTAAACCATTTGTCATTTGAAGTTCTATACAAAAAGTTATGGCCATTAAACTAGAGGTTGTCTGAGAAGAGTTTGGAAAATGGTTTTTGGGAATTTTCTTCTTCGCGAACGCGATGGGAGGTCTCGCGAACGCGAAGAAGAGTCGTCTGGGCAGTGTATAAGTGTAAAGAAATGGGTTTGGCTCATTTCATCTCATTTCTTCCATGGGAGCCGACCTAGGAGCGATTTTGGAGCTCTATTTTCATCATCCATGTCAAGGTAAGTGATTCCCACCTATTGCAAGTCAATTACTTGGATTATATCTAGATTTTAACATGGAAAATCATGTAAATTAGTAGAAATTTTGGGATTTTGAAGAAAACCTAGGAAATTTGTATTCTTGGATTTTGACCACGATTTTGGACATGAAATTGAGAGCTAATTATATATTTGAGTTCGTGAGGTTCAGTCGAAATTTTTTGGAATCCGGGTACGTGGGCCCGAGGGCGATTTTGTCAACCTTTCAAGCGGAGTTGGGATTTTATATAAATTGAATTGTTATGAGTATTAGGGTGTATTTTCATTGGTTTGCCCGTTATTTGGTTAGTTTTGGAGCGTTGGGCATCGGTTTGAGTGTCGGAAGGGGCTTGGAAGCCGGTTATTGGACTTCGGAGCGAGGTAAGTCTCCTTTATAACCTTCTAAGAGGGAATTGTCCCCATAGGTGAAATAATTGGTTATGTGCTCCTATTTGTGGGGTCTACGTATGCACGAGGTGACGAGAGTCCGTGCGTAGCTACAATTATGTTTAAGTCCGGGTAGTCTAGGACCCAAAAGCATGCTATACCTAAAATATTTGTAATCTTATTGACAACTGAAATTGCCTAAATCATATCAAATTAGTAAAAGAATTTCTAAAAAGGGTTAAACCTCATTTTCTTAAATCGTTAAAAGAGAATCGACTTTTCCTTGGATAAATGTTTCTTGATGAATTCTTAATTGACTGTTTGAATGTGTGTATTTATGAGTACCTGCGTCGCACGTATGATTCGCGAGCAGGGTAACTCTATTATTTATATTTGACCGCGTCGCACGTATGATTCGCGAGCGGGGTAATAGATGCATCTATGGTTCGCGCCATTCGACCCTCTACCAGTGCACAGTTTAAATATTGTTGGATCGGGCCCTACGACCTTGGCATGATTTGTGCATGCTTGTAATGCTTGCTTGAGATTTAAAAATTGATATTGCCTCCCTGGTCTGAGATAAATTGATAAATAATGGATTATGAATTTGGAGACTTCTAAATATAAAAAAAGAATGTCTACTTGTTTCTTGACTTACTTGAGTTACTGCCGTTTTTAATAAATCTATGATCATTCGCATTATTGATATATTATTATTGGACCCCTAGTAAGTATCAAAGTCGACCTCTCGTCTCTACTTCTTCGAGATTAGACGGGATACTTACTAAGTACACGTTGTTTTCGTACTCATGCTACACTTGCTATGCATTTTTGTTGCACAGGCACATGTATCTCTAGTGGCCTAGTGGGCGTAGCGGCATGGTTGACACGGAGACTTAGGTGAGCTGCACTTCTCGAGATGACCCGCAGCCAGCAGAGTCTCTTTCAGATTACTGTATTTATTTTCTGTCCAATTTGTATTCCGGACGGTTATTGTACCATATTGTTTCCTAGAAATTGCTCATGCACTTGTGACACCGGGTTCTGAGATTATTCAGTAATTTAAAATTGTTAAGGGTATCATTATTTATTCAGTGGAATTTATTATGTATTGTTTAAATGTATAAAAGAAGTCATTTCAGAAATATCTTAAACGAGAAGTTACTAGTTATTTGGTGTTGGCTTGCCCGACAATGGTGTCCGGCGCCATCACGACCCTTAGTGGATTTTGGGTCGTGACAACATGGTGTCAGAGAACTAGGTTCACTTAGGTCTCACCAGTCATGAGCAAGTCTAGTAGAGTCTTGCGGATTGGTACGGAGACGTCTGTACTTATCTTCGGGAGGCTACAAGGCTGTTAGGATCACTTCCCTTCTTGATTCCTCATCATGCGGTTTGATTCCTTTGAGGCTTATGCCTTTGCTTATTTCCTACTCAATCTTATGCGACGTGAAGCGCTTGCTATATTGATCGAGAATTGAGAATTTGTAATGGTACTTCAGATATGGTGCGGGATGTTCCTCCCTGCGTATTTGATTGGGCTATTGTCGTTGCCTTGCGAAAGGCCGTTCTGTCGTTTCTGCTCAGTATCAGTATTACCTAAGGTTTTGAGATTTGGCATTAATTGTTATGACGATTCGTGCGTTGCTATCGCACAGTATTGGTGTAATGGTAGGATGTTTGTCTACGCGTTGAAGCAGTGAATGACTTGGAAGAATGTTTACTCAATGCAAGATTCAGAGATTCAGAATTTTATTTCCGGCAGAGGAAAGGCAATCTGGCTATGAATGTTCAAGTTTGGTTTGATGGAGTAACAAGACTTGGTATTTTCGAGCGTGGTGGAATTTTCATCTTTGATGTGGTGTCATTGTCCTTGTTGAATACGTTAAGTTCGCTGGTATTATGGTTTTCTTCAATTCGCCTTTGGGCAGAGTACCATATGGGTTCTGTTGTAGGATGACTACACTCCTTGAGAAAAGTTTAGAGTGATTTGGGATTCATGGTGGACAGTGACTAGGTCTACGAGCTTAATTTGAAATATTGGCTAGCATAACGGCGGGAGATTTGATATGACGGAAAGGAGCTGCTTGATATGAAGAAGGATACAACATGACTTTGAATTGGAAGATATTGTCGCATATTTAGTTGATGTCCACGAGGAGTGAATGGACTTGTGCAGCTGGTGAATGAACACAGGCTCAGATGGGTTATCTCCTATGCGCAGGTCAGCGGTCGCGTGGTTGGTGAAGCTCCTGCGAAGGATTTTACTGGCTATCCGGTAAGAGGTCTTATATGTGAATGTTGCTAGAGATTCAGAGTGTTCATGAAATGCTAACGGAAGGATTTCGAGGAATCTGGCGGTTTAATTGCGCAAGTTCATGTCAATAAGAGATAAAGAATCTTGGTGGGTTCCAAAGTTGTGTAATAGTGGCTTCAAGCTAAGTGGGAGAGTCCCGCCGCCTTCGGTTGGATTGCCTGGTCGCCTATTTGTGAGATTTCTAGTTATCGGCAAATTGATGGGTTACTGCGACTAAGGAAAGAGAATATCAGTGGTAATTTGAGCAAAGGAATTGAAGAATGTGTTCTATAATTGGCATCATCGATTCATGTTCAGGCTTTGGGAAGACTCAGGAATTATGCTTCGCGTAAAAGTGAGTTGCAAGGAAGTTGATTCGGCCGGGTGCTTCATTGAGAGGGTGGTCATGTGCTAGCGGAGCCTTGCAGTTGATTATATTTGGGACCAAGTCAGAGTGGGTGACTCTCAATAACGGTCCTAGTGGTTTCAAAGGTTAAGGTGTGGTGCCTAAGGGTTTCTGGTTGAGTATAGAGCTTTTGCAGCAGATTATGATAAGAAGCTTGGAGTGTTCTGTGTTATCTTCGGTCTGCGGTATAAATTGAGAGGAATGGGAGAAAATGACTTCGGATTCATAGAGGAATTATCAGAATGGGTGTACCAGTTAAGGTTGCGAATATGCGCATAAGGAGGGTATGAGATGGTCAGTGGGAATTGAGACAGCGTGGTCTCGTGAAATAAGGTCACTCAAGATGAGCGCGAATTTGGGTTCGTGATGTTTTGAATGGGGCTACTATTATTCCTAAGCCAAGCCCAGAGTAAATTGGAAGAAGTAAAAATAGTCAGCAATGGTTGAATTGGTATAATGATGGCAACGATTAGTTCCTTCAGCGTGTTAAGTTATACACATGATTACAGTAATGCGTGCGAGGTTTGACAGTCGCCGTAATTGATTTTATTTGGAGGCTTTCGAGTATTATGGCCTATTATGTGCAGATGGATCCCGGAAGAGTTATGGTGGTTTAGACCACTACTTGAGGTTGGTATTTTCTGCGGTTATGAGAATTTAGTCACGGGTTGTAATGGTTCTCTTGAAATAAGTTAAGTAAAAGGCTTCTATATGATGAAGTGTTTACCCTATTAGTGGTTCAGGAGTTATGATGAAATTCTTGTACTCTTGCGCATTGTCATGATTAAGTGTCGTGAGTAGCATGGGATTTGGAGGTTGAGAATAAAGGTTGCAGTTCGGTGTTGACAAGGAGGTCATGGGCTCGGATGAGCAGGAAAAGAATTTAGATGTTTAGAGTAAGCTGGTATTATCTTCAGAGTCACTTGAGATCAGTCATGAGTAAGAGGTTTTGTGTATTGACTTGCGGATCCTTGATTCACTTTGCAGCATTTGTATGGCTGGTGGTATGGATGTGCATACTTGTTACCTGGTGTAGAAGGCCATGGGAGCATATCCCACGGAAAGATTGTAGAAGTGTGACGTGTAGTCACTTAATTGATTGAGGATTTAAACCAAGTATGGAGATTGTGGTACTATCGCTAATTGAGAATTTATGCCTGAAGGGCGCTCGGTTCATTTGGTTGTGGAATGTGGAAGGTTGTTCCGGATTGGACGGTTGTTCTAGTGTGTTATGGGAAAAAGGGGGTTATTATGGACCCAGGAAAGATTATTGGCCTAGTTTGGTACGATTAGAATCCGCTTGAGGTCTATGAATGGACTTAAATGTGAATATGGGCTCTATATCAGGCCGGATGTGTTCATTTCAGCATAGCGCTCCTTATGGAAAAGTATTCGGACGTTGGATGTTATTTCGTCGTCGGCCATTTTATGTAATGCTATATTGTGCCGTGTAAGTTGTGAAATGTCTTGATAAATTTCTTGTGTGTTGAGGTTCCGCGTAGCGATGGTGTTATGTGAGCAGGATGGCTCTTGAGATTCAGATCATATATTGCACTTCAGTTGAGCTTGAGTTTTGTAGCTTATGGCGCTATCTGTCTCCCCAGGGATGGTATTATGCACTTAGCGCGCTTGTGGCTGATATTCGGTATTTTGTAGTAAGGAGCTATTTTGCTCGGCGTGTATCTTCTTATGTGAATTTTATGTGTGGATCGGGTGGCACGCCTCCACGGGTATGTTGTTTGGATCGGGTTACAAGCCGCGACAGTGTGATGTTGAGTACAGTTTCCTATATCTGTTTTTGTGTGTTTTGTTTCCCATTTTCTGAGGAAAGTTCATATTAGTTGCGTGAGTTGAGTAGTCCCCTCCAAAGTTCGTTTTCCTTATGTATCACGTTCGAACTTGTGGCTTATTGGCACGTTGTGGCATCATATGGGACTTTTGATCATGACCGGGGTGGCTTATTACCTGAGCAGTTCGTACTGGGTGAGACGAGATTATTGGATCTAGGATCAGTGCAGTCGGATTTGATGAAGTATATTAAAGAGCAAAGATCATTATTTGGTTCAGAATGAGGTAACAGTTCTTGTCAGAAGTATAGACTCACTGATTTGTTGACTCGGCAGTTGGTTATGAATTTCTACACATCTCTTCTGTCGTGACAGTATTGCAAGAGTTGGAACAAGACTTATATATATTATGAGGTGCATTGTGAGCATCAGATTCGAGGAATGTCGGTTATTATGATCAGAGAATGTTATTATGGTCCTGTGGATGATGTGGTGCATGGTGAGAATTCAGCAAAGGCATGCCGTCATGTTCTGGTACCTCGCGTAGTGACTGATACGGTGTTCATATATTGGAAGTAGGCCTGGAAGAGAATTCCGGATGTTGGAAGTGGGCTCTAAGCTTATTTGCTTGAATAAAAGGGAATATATTCGGAATTGATCAAGCTAATGTGCTCAACTAGGTTGTAGTAGCACGGGTAGGTGCACGAGGTGTTAAACAGTGATTTTGGACAACTCCAGCGCAGTTCTTAGCACGTTCGAGGACGACGTATGTTTAAGTGGGAGAGAATGTAACGACCCGACCGGTCGTTTTGAGCTCTAGCGCGTCGTGCAAAAGTTTGAGGCCATGAGCAGCTTCACTTCAGGTATTATGACTTGTACGCATGGTCGGAATTGAATTTCGGGAAGTTCGGAGTTGATTTGGAAAAAGAATTCTCATTTCGGAAGTTTTAAGTTGAAAGAATTGACTGAGATTGGATTTTTCAGTAAACGACCTCGGAATCGGGATTCAAAGGTTCCAGCAGGTTCGTATGATAATTTCGGACTTGGGCGTATGTCCGGATCGTGTTTTGGAAGACCCGAGAACATTTCGGCACCTATCGTGGAAGTTAGCATTTTTGGAAGAATTTCATAAGTTTGGGTTGAAGTGCATTTCAGTGTTATCAATGTCCGTTTGGGATTTCGAGTCCGGAATAGCTTCGTATGGTGATTCTGGTGTTGGGAGCGCGATCGGAAGTGAATTCGGAGGTCCGTGGGTCATTTTGGAGTCATTTGGCTAAATATAGAAATTTGAAGGTTTTTGAGAAGTTTGACCGGAAGTGGAATTTTTGATATCGGGGTCGGAATCCAATTCCGGAAGTTGGAGTAGGTCCGTAATGTCGAATGTGACTTGTGTGCAAAATTTGAGATCAATCGGACGTGATTTGATAGGTTTCGACATCGAATGTAGAAGTTTGAAGTTCTAAAGTTTATTAAGCTTGAATTGGGGTGCGATTCATGATTTCGATGTTGTTTGATGTGATTTGAGGCCTCGAGCAGGTCCGTGTTATGTTATGGGACTGGTTTGTGTGATTGGACGGTGCCCCGGGGGCCTCGGGTGTGTTTCGGGGTGGTTTCGGATCATTTCGGGCTGTTTTGCAATAGCTGATGCTGGTGTCTTGTGTTGTTCTTCGCTTTCACGAGGATCCTCCCGCGTTCGTGAAGAAGGATTTGACTTCAGGGACTCTGTTCTTCGCGTTCGCGAAGTGATCCTCGCGTTCGTGAAGGAGGAAATCTCTGTTGCACAGGTCTGACTTTGGAGGCTCATATCTCGCAATCTGTAAGGAATTTGGAGATGATCCAAAAATGAAAGTTGTATCCCTTTGTGTCTAGCTTTCAGAAAAGTAAACCATTTAGCATTTGGATTTGTGTACAAAAAGTCATGGCTGGTACACTACAGGCTGTCCGGAAAGATAAGGAAGAAATTTGTGTTGCACAGGGCTGCCTTTGGCCGCTTATATCCCAAAATCTATAAGGAACTGGGAGATGACCAAAACAAGAAAGTTTTAGATCTTGGTTTCTAGTTTACAAAACATTAAACCATTTTTCATTTGAAGTTTTGTACAAAAAGTTATGGCCATTATACTAGAGGTTGTTTGAGAAGAGTTTGGAAAATGGTTTTTGGGAATTTTCTTCTTCGCGAACGCGATGGGGGGTCTCGCGAACGCGAAGAAGAGTCGTCTGGGCAGTGTATAAGTGTAAAGAAATGGGTTTGGCTCATTTCATCTCATTTCCTCCATGGGAGCCGACCTAGGAGCGATTTTGGAGCTCCATTTTCATCATCCATGTCAAGGTAAGTGATTCCCACCTATTGCAAGTTAATTACTTGGATTATATCTAGATGTTAACATGGAAAATCATGTAAATTAGTAGAAATTTTGGGATTTTGAAGAAAACCTAGGAAATTTGTATTCTTGGATTTCGACCACGATTTTGGACATGAAATTGAGAGCCAGTTATATATTTGAGTTCGTGAGGTTAAGGGTAAACTTCATCTTTGAAAAATTTTGGAATCCGGGCACGTGGGCCCGAGGGCGATTTTGTCAACTTTTCGAGTGGAGTTGGGATTTTATATAAATTGAATTGTTATGAGTATTAGGGTGTATTTTCATTGGTTTGCCCGTTATTCGGTTAGTTTTGGAGCATTGGGGCATCGGTTGGAGTCGTCGGAAGGGGCTTGGAAGCCGGTTATTGGACTTCGGAGCGAAGTAAGTCTCCTTTCTAACCTTGTATGAGGGAATATTCCCCATAGGTAAAATAATTGGTTATGTGCTCCTATTTGTGGGGTCTACGTACGCACGAGGTGACGAGAGTCCGTGCGTAGCTACTATTATGTTTAAGTCCTGGTGGTCTAGGACCAAAAGCATGCTATACCTGAAATATTTGTAATATTATTGACAATTGAAATTGCCTAAATCATATCGAATTAGTTAAAGAATTTCTAAAAAGGGTTAAACCTCATTTTCTTAAATCGTTAAAAGAGAATCGACTTTTCCTTGGATAAATGTTTCTTGATGAATTCTTAATTGACTGTTTGAATGGGTGTATCTATGAGTACCTGCGTCGCACGTATGATTCGCGAGCGGGGTAACTCTATTATTTATATTTGACCGCGTCGCACGTATGATTCGTGAGCGGGGTAATAGATGCATCTATGGTTCGCGCCATTCGATCCTCTGGCAGTGCACAGTTTAAATATTGTTGGATCGGTCCGTACGACCTGGGCATGATTTGCGCATGCTTGTAATGCTTGCTTGAGATTTACAAATTGATATTGCCTCCCTGGTCTGAGATAAATTGATAAGTAATGGATTATGAATTTGGAGACTTCTAAATATAAAAAAAGAATGTCTACTTGTTTCTTGACTTACTTGAGTTACTGCCGTTTTTAATAAATCTATGATCATTCGCATTATTGATATATTATTATTGGACCCCTAGTAAGTGTCAAAGTCGACCTCCCGTCTCTACTTCTTCGAGATTAGACGGGATACTTACTGAGTACACGTTATTTTCGTACTCATGCTACACTTGCTGTGCATTTTTTTTGCACAGGCACATGTATCTCTAGTGGCCTAGTGGGCATAGCGGCATGGTTGACACGGAGACTTAGGTAAGCTGCCCTTCTCGAGACGACCCGCAGCCAGCAGAGTCTCTTTCAGATTACTGTATTTATTTTCTGTCCAATTTGTATTCCGGACGTTTATTGTACCATATTGTTTCCTAGAAATTGCTCATGCACTTGCGACACCGGATTCTAGGATTATTCAGTAATTTAAAATTGTTAAGGGTATCATTATTTATTCAGTGGAATTTATTATGTATTGTTTAAATGTATAAAAGAAGTGATTTCAGAAATATCTAAAACGAGAAGTTACTAGTTATTTGGTGTTGGCTTGCCCGACAATGGTGTTCGGCGCCATCACGACCCTTAGTGGATTTTGGGTTGTGACAAATATGGTATCAGAGCGTGAGTAAATCGGTTAGAGCTCAGTTTGATTGCTAGCTTCTTAAATCTAGAAAGGCTATCTTCGTTCAAATTGGAGAAAGTTAGCTGTTTTTTCAGAAGCTTTGAAGCTCAACAATGGCGACATTAGACATTGATAATCCTAGGCATCCTCTCTTTCTACAGACAATCCTAGTAATGTAATCATCTCGATTCAGCTGAAAGGAACTGAGAACTATTCATTTTGGAGCAAAGCGATGGTGATAGCATTG
Organism: Nicotiana attenuata; assembly: GCF_001879085.1. Taxonomy (NCBI): domain Eukaryota; kingdom Viridiplantae; phylum Streptophyta; class Magnoliopsida; order Solanales; family Solanaceae; genus Nicotiana; species Nicotiana attenuata. Next base: position 38,766 of record NW_017672989.1, read on the forward strand.
CGAGCAAAGCGGAAGCTAGGGTTCATTGATGGAACTTGTACGAAATGTCAATTCACTGATGATCAAAGAGAAAATTGTGAGCGAGTCAATGCAACAGTCCTAACATGGATAATGAACACTGTCTCACCAGATCTGATTACTGGAATTGTCTATGCTGATAATGCTCATAAAGTTTGGCTAGATTTGGAGGATCGTTTCAACAAGGTTAATGGATCTAGAGTCTACAACCTTCAGCGAGAAATAGCCACAATTTCTCAAGGTACTTCAAGCATTTCTGTTTATCATTCTAGACTGAAATCTCTATGGGATGAATATGGATCCTTAATTTCGTCTCTCCCTGTTACTGCTGGAACAAGGGACTTTATTGAACACATAGATCAACAAAAGCTTTTTCAATTTTTAATGGGACTAAATGAGTCGTATGGAGCCATTAGAAGTCAGATTTTGTTGCAATCTCCATCACCCTCAGTAAGTCGTGCATTTGCAATGTTGATCAATGAGGAAAACCAGTGGAAGGTCTGTTTGTCTAATTCACAGGTCAATCTAGCAAGTGATATGAATGATTCCACACCATTCATGAGTACTAAGGATAGTCCAGCAAAAGTTAGAAAATTTAACAATTTTTATTGTGAGTATTGTCGTTTCAAAGGACATACCAAATATACTTGTTATAAACTCCATGGTTATCCACCGGGCTTTAAGGGAAAGAGAAACCAGCAGTACAGACAAGCAAATGCAGTGGTAAATGATGACAATCATGAGCAGGAAAATGCTAAGTACAAGGGAAAAGCTGAGGGACATCAAGGAATGGCTAATTTCTTCACTGAAGAGCAGTATGGGCAGATCATGAGGTTGTTAAACAAAGAAAAATCAGATGATCACATGGCTAATATGGCAGGCAATGATGCTTCACATTTTTTTGAAAATTGCAAAGATCCTTGGATTATAGATACTGGAGCAACTAATCACATGACTTCAAATCATAATTTGCTGCATAATGTGACTAATTTGCCTGAACATAAGAGAGGTAGTGTGCATCTTCCAAATGGTAAGTCTGTACCTGTTACATATCAAGGTAGTTACAATCTCACAGAAGATGATACAGTTCATGATGTATTATGTGTGCCTGAGTTTAAGTAGAACTTGTTATCAGTTTCCAAATTAACAAGGGATTTGCAGTGCTCAGTGAATTTCTTTTCAACATTCTGTGTGTTCCAAGACCTGTACACTGGGAGGGTGAAGGGGATTGGTAAGGAGAAAGGTGGACTTTATCTCTTGATCCCAAGGAAGAATGACAGGAATAAGGAAGCACAGAGAATTAAGAGTTGTCTTGCTGCAGAAATGAAGACTGATATATTCACATGGCACAGAAGGCTTGGACACATACCTACAGTGGTCATGAAGAAGCTAGATTTTTTGAAAAATAAGGAGATTTCAAGTTCTAGTTTTGAAATATGTACTGTATGTCCATTAGCTAGACAAACAAGAAAGCCTTTTGTTCTTAGTAACAGTAGAGCTGCAGAGATTTTTCATTTAGTACATGTAGACATTTGGAGACCATATAGAGTTCCTACATATAATGGGAATAGATATTTTCTAACACTTGTAGATGATCACTCAAAGATGATTTGGGTATTTCTGATGAAATTGAAGAGTGACACCATTGTGCTATTGAAATCATTTTTTAGACTAGTGCATGTGCAATTTAGGAAGGATGTTAAGATGTTGAGAACAAATAATGGTGCAGAATTTTTTAGCATAGAGTGTAAAGATTTCTTGGCAGGTTGTGGTGTTGTTCATCAAAGCAGTTGTCCTCACACTCCACAACAAAATGGAGTGGTGGAGAGGAGACATAGGCATATCTTAGAAGTTGCAAGGGCCTTGAGGTTTCAGGGGAGTATTCCATTGCATTTCTGGGGAGACTGTGTACTCACAGCAGTCTATCTCATCAATAGAGTGCCTTCCTCAGTCTTAGGGGGGAAATCTCCATATGAAGTTTTCCATATGGCCAAGCCAAGTTTGTTGCATCTAAGAACCCTGGGTTGCCTGTGTTGTGCTACAATCACAGATAAGGTTGACAAATTTTCACCAAGGGCAATAGGTGCAGTCCATATGGGATACTCTGCATCACAGAAGGGTTATAAGCTCTATGATCTCAAGGGAAAGAAGTTTTTTGTGAACAGAGATGTGACCTTCAGGGAAGACATCTTCCCATTTCAATCTATGAAGAGGACTACAGATTCTCCTTTATTTCTAGAATTGCAGGATGATCAGCCATTCCATCAGACTAGTCCCACTCATACAGAGAGTCAGCATGCAGAGGAGTTGACATGTGCATCCAACATGCCTGCAGTACTTCCTGAAAGCCATGTGCCACAGGTTGAACAACCTAATGAGAATGAGGCAGTAGCAGATACTGATCAGGCTCCTAAAGTCCAACAACCCCCTGCAGAGTTTGAACTGCAGCCTAGAAGGTCTACAAGAGATTCCAAACCCCCAACATGGTTGAAAGATTACATTTTCCCAGGCACAAGAAGCTCTTCCTCAAACTGTGCATATCCCTTGACCAACTACCTGAATTACAGTTCTCTTTCACAAGGGTACAAGTCATTCCTAGCTGCCATATCAGAGGAAGAACCTTCATCCTATGTGGAGGCTATAAAGGATCCTAGATGGGTGGAAGCTATGAAGGCAGAGGTTGATGCACTTGTTCTGAACAATACTTGGGAGGTAGTTGACTTACCTAGAGGAAAGGTTCCCATTGGGTGTAGATGGATGTACAAGATAAAGTACAAGTCAAATGGGGAGGTTGAAAGGTTTAAAGCTAGGTTAGTTGCCAAAGGCTATAGTCAACAGGAAGGCTTAGATTATCAGGAGACATTTTCCCCAGTGGTCAAAATGGTTACAGTGAGGGCAGTCATTGCATTAGCTGCCATCCATCAGTGGAATCTTTACCAAATGGATGTCTATAATGCATTTCTTCAGGGTGACTTAGAAGAAGAAATCTATATGCAGCTTCCACCTGGTTTTGGTAGTCAAGGGGGGAACAAGGGTTGTATACTACTCAAATTCCTCTATGGGCTTAAACACGCATCAAGACAATGGAACTTGAAGCTTACAGAAGCTCTTTCACAGGCAGGATTTTCTCAAAGCAGACATGATCATTATCTTTTCACCCTAAGAAGAAACAATAGACTTGTTATCATTCTTGTTTATGTTGATGACCTTTGATCACAGGAGATAATGAGACTTTAATACAAGAAGCAAAAAACATATTGCATAAAGCTTTTAAGATCAAAGACTTAGGGTCATTGAAGTACTTCTTGGGAATAGAAGTAAGCAGGTCTCAAAAGGGGATATTACTATGTCAGAGGAAATATGCAGTTGAGTTCATAGCAGAACTAGGACTAACAGGTTCTAAGCCAGCTATGACACCAATGGAGCAGAACAGGAAATTAACAACAGTGGAATACGATGCACATTGTGATCTAAGTAATGATCCACAACTTACAGATGTGAAGGGGTACCAAAGGCTCATAGGAAAGCTCCTTTACCTAACATTGACAAGGCCTGATATTGCATATACAGTGCAGACTTTGAGTCAATTCATGCAGGCACCTAAAAGATCTCACCTAGAAGCAACACACAGATTGGTGAGGTACATTAATAATGTGCCAGGGCTGGCATTCTAATGAGTGCAAAAGGAGACATGACCTTGAAGGCATATAATGATGCAGACTGGGCCAGTTGTCCAAACTCAAGGAAGTCTGTCACAGGGTATTTGGTGAAATTTGGTGATTCTTTGATATCCTGGAAGTCAAAGAAACATAATACAGTTGCAAGAAGCTCAGCAGAGTCAGAGTATAGAAGCATGACATTGACAGTTTCTGAACTGATTTGGTTGCTAGGAGTGTTCAAAGAATTGGGAGTTGCAGTTGTTACTCCCATTCAACTGTTTACGGATAGCAAGGCAGCAATGCAAATATCCAACAATCCGGTATTTCACAAGCGCACCAAGCACATAGAGATAGACTGTCATTTTATAAGGCAGAAGGTGCAGGAAGGACTAATCCATCCAGTTTATGTTCCAACAGAAGACCAAGAAGCAGATATATTGACCAAATGACTTGGCAGCGTGCAACACTATTATCTACTGTCCAAGCTAGGTGTTTTGAACATCTTCACAACACCTAGCTTGAAGGGGGGTGTTGAGATGAAATAGCTAACAGCTGGTTACAGCTGTGAATCTCACAGCATAGTGGGTGAGGTTAGTTTTGGTAGTTAGTGAGTGATTGGACAATAGGCTAAGTTAATTAGCTTAACAATGTATAGTATATATAGATTAGCATTGTGAATGTTTACTTCACTTCTTCAATATAATTGTGAGCTTTCCTCCAAAACCGACTTTCACTCTCTCTTCTTCGATGTTCTCTAAGCTCAAATATCGCGCATCAATGGCGTGATTTAATAATATAGAACCTCGGCATATATATATATATATATATATATATATATATATATATATATATATATATATATATATATATATATATATATATATACTCTATTAATATATATATATATATATATATATACTCTATTAATTTAATAGGCTTCATGTCACGACCCGAATTCCGACCTTCGGGACCGTGATGGTGCCTAACATTGCACTCGCTAGGCAAGCCAACGTTACAGAATATTACACCTTTTCCTTTATCATTTATAATTAAAATCTAAGCAAGATATAAATCAGCGGAAATAGAAACGTAAGTACATGATTTAACTAGTTACGCTTACACTATTAAAGAAAAATAGAAGTAGATACCACCCAGAAACTGGTGCCACACCTCACGAACAGTCTATGAATACTACAAGTATTGGTTTGAAAGAAAAATATACATCTGTCTCGGAGGAAAAGTAAAATAGAATGCCGTAAAGATAGGGGGGACGCCAGGGCTTGCGGACGCCTGCAGAACTACCTTGGGTCTCCTGAATGCAGTGATAGCAACTAACCTCTCGATCAGCCACTAGCTCCAAAATCTGCACAGAAGGTGCAGAGTGCAGTATCAGTACAACCGACCCCATATACTGGTAAGTGCCGAGCCTAACCTCGACGAATTAGTGACGAGGATACGGCGGGGCATAACAACATATACAACCTGCAACAGTTTATACTAAAACAAAAAGAAAATACAGAATGAAATAGAGCAGTAACTTGCATTACATAAGTACGAAAATCGGTCGTTCTACCATTACTCAGCTATAACCAATCCTTAAGGGAGTTTCAACACCACAGTAATGAATCTCAGCAGAATATAAATACATAAACAACAAATGATGCGGCGCATACCGATCCCATCATATAATCAATAGCAGTATAATCATTCACCCTTATTACTCCTTGTTGCGGCGTGCAACCTAATCCCACCAGTCCACCCTTATTACTCCTCAATATATCACCCTTATTCCTCCTGTTGCGGCATGCAACCTGATCCCACCAGACAATCACATTCACCCTTATTCCTCCTGTTGCGGCGTGCAACCCGATCCCAATATACATATCAGCACCAATCACAAAATAAAGACAAGTGTTTCACAAGTTAGCTCACATCCTCCACAACACTTATACCTCAAACGTACACAAGGAAATATCATAGCAATTATGAAAGTTCACCCGTTAAAACTACACAGCGAGACAAACCAATGTGTACCGCGAAGCACCAATAAGCCAACACAAACCAACAGTGTAATATAATGGAACAAAGGAACAATTAACAACACCAATAGAGAAATAACATTAAACAAGAAGCAATTAGACATGGAAGCATCAATAATCAAGTAGCAAGTAAAACATGAGAGCAAAGTATAAGGAAACGGGGCAAGGGAACAGGCTAAACAAGTAATTTGGCGACGCATAGGTGCTCGTCACCACACCTATACGCCACACACATGGTATTTCACATAGCAAGCAAGTCGGGGATCCCTAATCCCTCAAGTCAAGGTTAGACCAAACACTTACCTCAAGCCAACGGGTAATTCACAGCTCAACCACCGGTTTACCTCTCGATTCCACCACCAATCCACTCGTATCTAGCCATATTTAACTATATAACATCAATAAATGCTGAAGAAACTAAGTCCAATGCAAAATTATAGATTTCCCAACATTTCCCCCAAAAAGTCAAAAATTGACCCCGGGCCCGCTTTGTCAAAACTCAAAATTCGGACCAAAACCCGATTACCCATTCTCCTCCGAGCCCGGATATACAATTGGTTTTGGAATCCGACTTCAAATTGAGGTCCAAATCTCCAAATTTCAAAATTCCTAGGTTCTACCCAAAAACACCCAATTCCACCATGAAAAACCCTATATTCTAAGACGAAATCCTGTAAAAAGATGAAATGGATCGAAGGAAATGAGTTAGAAATCGTTTACCTATGATTTGGGGAAGAACTACTCTTTAGAAAATCGCCTCTTGAAGCATAGGGTTTGAAAATTTGAGAAATGAATTAAAAATTCCGTCTAAGTTATGTTTTGAACAGTTGTAGGTTTCGCATTTTCGATCACAGGTTCGCAAATGCGAACTCGCAAATGCGACCAATGCTTCGCAAATGCGAAGCTTGGCCTGGCCTGCTGTCTTCGCAAATGCGAACAATTGTTCGCAAATGCGGCCACTGTTCAAGTCGCAATTGCGACAATGAACTTCGCAAATGCGAAGGTCCCCTTCCCAGCTCTCTGATCGCAAATGCAATGAAACTTCGCAAATGCGATACTTCGCATTTCTGCAACATACCAGAAAATTTCCTTAAGGCTCAAAACACTCTGTAGCCTATCCAAAACTCACCCGAATGCACACAAGTCTTAAAACATCATACGAACTTGCTCATGCGATCAAATCGCCAAAATAACACCTAAAACTATGAATTCAACACCAAAACACATGAAATTCTCAAGATAGTTCAAACTTCCTATTTTCTCAACCAATGGTCCGAATCACGGCAAATTACTTCCGTTTTCCACCAAATTTCACAAATAAGGTTTAAATATTATAACAGACCTGTACCGGACTCCAGAACCAAAATACGGGCCCGACACCAACAATATCAAACATTAATCAAATTTCCAAAAACCATTACATTTTCAGTTAACAATTTTCTTCAAAAATTCATTTCTCGGGCTAGGGACCTCGGAATTCAATTCCAGGCATACGCCCAGGTCCCATATTTTACTACGGACCCTGCAGGACCGTCGGAACACGGGTCCGGGTCTGTTTACCCAAAATATTGACCGAAGTCAACTAAAATCATCTTTTTAAGCCAAAAATCATCTTTTCTTAAAATTTTCACATAAAAGCTTTTCGGATACGCACCCGGACTGCGCATGCAAATCGAGGAGAAATAGATGGAGGTTTTTAAGGCCTCGAAATGCGGAATCGAATTCTAAAATAAAAGATGACCATTTGGGTCATCACGCTTTAACAGGAATACAAGGAATCACTACGAATTTTATTTTTATTTTTCTCTTTGAGACTACAATTTTGTCGAGCTAACTAGGTCCTTAAGCAAATAAGCAAAATGATGCTCTTAACGCATTTTTTTTATGAGATTTTTACATTCCTATGTCACATAGGAAACCTTATTACCCTCAATGTTTAAGGTTTGACTTAATTACAGTTAGTATACCAAATTACCAATTCTATACCATAATTAATTAAGGGTACAATTAATTATACATTTTTTACTCCTTAATTAAAGGAATCTGCACGTTTCTCTCTCCTAACTCCTCAGTCCCACCCACGTTTTACCCATACCCACGTTCTTTTTACCATTTTCCATCTTCTGAAACCAAATTCTCCCACTAAATTCACAGAAAATTGAAGAAACCCTTCAACAAAGTTGGTTCCCCATTTTACTCCAGTTGAAGTTCATCAATGAAGAACAACAAAGTTCATCAAAATTGAAGTCAAATCTTCAAAGTTCATACACACATTTACCTTCAGCTTCAAATTTTCTCAATGAAGAAGAACAAACCTTCAAAGAGACAAGAGAGCAGCAATTCCACCATTGACAGCCATTAAAAAGCTTTGAAGCTTGGAATTCAAATTTGGGTTTTCAAAAATAATTATTTATTTTGATTGGGTGTTGTTGAAAATAATTGAGAATATGTTTTGGAGTTTATATCTCAATTTTGTGGGGTTTTGGTGAAGATTAGACTTGGTTTTGACTGAAATTCAGATTGAAACTCGAAGAAGAAGACATATTGCAGAAATTGTAGATAAATTGTAGAAAAATTATAGATAAATTGTAGACTGTTTTTTGCAGAAGATTTTGTAGAAGTCTTAGTCGTTTTGGAGTTGTGAAAACAGAAAACAATGCATCTACAATCAGAATACAAATAATCTACAAAATATCTACAAACTGGATACATTGAATTTTAATATCCCAATTCCCATTTCAATTGTAGCATAATTGCGTTTTTTGCAGAAGATTTGTAGAAGTTTTAGTCGTTTTTGATTTGTGAAAACAGAAAACAAAGCACCTACAATTAGAATACAAATAATCTACAACTTATCTACAAAATATCTACAAACTGGGTACATTGAATTTTTATATCCCAATTCCCATCCAATTGTAGCATAATTGTGATTTTTGACATAATTACGTTTTTTCAGAAGATTTGTAGAAGTTTTAGCCGTTTTTTATTTGTGAAAACAGAAAATAAAGCATCTACAGTTTATCTACAATTTCTGCAATATGTCTTCTTCTTCTTCTTCTTCTTCTTCTTCTTCTTCTTCTTCTTCTTCGAGTTTCAATCTGAATTTCAGTCAAAACCAAGTCTAATCTTCATCAAAACCCCTCAAAATTGAGATATAAACTCCAAACCATATTCCCGATTATTTTCAACAACACCCAATCCAAACAAATAATAATTTTTGAAAACCCAAATTTGAATTCAAAGCTTTCAAGCTTTTTAATGGCTATCAATGGTGGAAAATATCTCGAAGAATATTTACTTCCATAATTGTAGCTGTCACGACCCCAAACCCGGTCGTGATGGCGCCCAACACTAATGCTAGGCAAGCCCGACCATTTACTCTCTCAACCCGAGCACAAAGCTCAAAGCCAATTAATCAGATACTTAAAATCAAATATTAATACTCATAGTTGAAATACTCAATTAAAACTATACGAAATACTGACATAAACTGTAACTCCCAAAGACCTGGGGTCATGAGTCTAGAGCCTCTAACTAATACAGAGTCAAGAATCCTCAAAATAAGTAAGTTCTAAAGTACGGAAATAATAAAGGGATAAGGGAGGAGTCGGGTCCTGCGGACGTCATAACAGCTACCTCGACCACTCCTGGAACTCTGGAAACCAGCGGCTAGCTCAACTAAGCTCTCGAAGTACCTGAATCTGCACACAAGGTGCAGGGAGTAGGGGTGAGTACTACCAACTCAGTGAGTAATAAGCATATAAAATGTCTGAAGATAAGAAATTCACGAAATGACACAAAGTAAAGCTAAAACTAACAGTCCAGCACCTAACCACGAACCAACAGCAAAACAACTTCAAATATATCAGTCAAGTATAATGTAAAGATGCAATGCAGTGCACATGACCGCTACGGCGCGTAGCCCGATCCATTTAACGTCGACGGTGCTCACTAGGGGTGTGTACAGACTCCAGAGGGGCTCCTTCAGCCCAAGCGCAATATAATCATACCATTCGCTGCGGCGTGCAGCCCGATCCATACTCAGTCCACAACATGCATATGAGTCACGTAACAGATTCAATTAACTTCCCAATTTTCAATTTATTAAGAAGAATATACTTTAGATATTAAACTTCAGGAAAAGTGACTTAGCATTTCATAACAGTGATTAAACACAGGACTGAGATCAATGATTATACAAAGCATGCTATCACAATGACATTCATCCTCTAAGGATGCTACAGATCGGCACAAGGCCCCAAACAACGGCAATAAGCCCAGAATATAAGAGAGATAATGGTTGTTCAAAAGAATTCTAAAATTAAATAGAACATATCAATATCTAGATTTCGTATTGATTTTAATGCTTAATTATTAAATTCGGTTAACCTTGAAACACGTACATCAACAAAAAATTATTGTTAGACGACTAAGAAAATAACTATTATGTGTAATAAAAAAAATCCATAAGAATATTTTAATAGATCATATGTTTGTCGTTTTTTAATTTTTACTAAACATATATCCACTATCAAAAACTTTATCTATAACTTTAACTGAAATAAGATTGGAATATATTCATGTAACAAAAAACCAAAAAATAAGAAAAATCGACAAAATCGAACCAATTCAAACCGATATACTACCTCCAATCCACAATAAGTGACCAATTTGCTTTGGGCACACCCATTAAGAATATACTGAATTCTAGACAAAAATAATTAGTGTGACTAAACTACCCTTAATTAAATGTTGCAACATAAGTTAATGTGAGAAGTAAAAGACTTTTAAGGGATACATACATAAGGGTAATTTTGGAAAAACAAATTGTATTTTTTCTTGATTATATAAATAGACACTTATTTTGGACCAAAATAAAAAAACAAATTGATCACTTATTATAAACCGAAGAGAGTAGTTGGTTTTGGTTTGATTTTAATAAAAATCTAACCAAATCCGGTCCATCTACTCCTAATTAATATAGTATTGAACTCGTGTGGAAAGTCATATACTTTGTAGTAATTGATGGTTCATGAAACTCATTAGTCAAACAGTTGGGAGTCAAGCTCTTAGCTCATAGTTGATCATCAGATGTGACATTGTATTGAAGATAAGATGTTTCCATTTTATTGCTATTTATTTTCAAATAATGCTGTCCAATATGACTTTATATTTTGCCTTTTTTAAATAAAAGATATTGACAATCGAATTGGATATTAATAAATAGGTAAACTTTTGAAGAGGCATTATGGCTAACTCTTTTAGCTTACTAGTATTAAGTACGCGCC
>NW_017672989.1:49794-147212 GCF_001879085.1 Nicotiana attenuata
CCCATTTCAATGAAAATATTTATTTTGTAAAAATAACATATTTAAAAAATATATTTGAAATATTAAAAGTCTTTTTAAATATGCATCAAGACTATATACAAATAAAATTATGAAATATTTGGCTAGTGTAGGAAAAATTACTCGAATTAAATTAATGAAAGAAGGTCTTAGTAAATTAAGACAACTACTTTCAAAGGAGGGTTGTTTTTTAATTATAGATGTATTTTTCAACTCAAGTAGAATATTTATTAGTTTCTGCATAATTATAAATAAAAGAGTCAAATCATAATTAGATAGACAATAAAACTAATTAATATGCTGTATATTTCATATATTTGCATTAATTAAGTTTATTGCTATATCTTTTAATCCAAAAATGAGTTCATTTATTCTAATAAAATAAAATAAAAAGACAAAAAAATGGAAGAAAGAATTTTTTTAACCACCTTCAACATAAAAAAATATAAGAGAGACAGACTAAGAAACAAAGCTTTTGAACTATTCAAAATTACTACTTTTCTACCCAACGATTAAATATAATGATCAACAGTCTTGATATTTTAACTGAATTTTATTTTTAATTTTTCTATAATTTATTATAATTGAATTATATTTAATTTTCACCATTCACATAAGAAATGATTTTTGAAATAAAAGCTTCCTTATTTTGTGGTCCTATATATATAAATTTATCTAATGTGAATCTATTTTTAATGAATAAAATAAACTTTTTATTTTTTAAATAATATTCAAAATATGAGTTTGAGTTACAAAATAAAATTTAACAAAAGAAAAAAAAAATTATGTTGATCATGTTAAGAACCTTGGCGGTGGTTGTTCGTCTCGCTTTATCCCACGCTACTTAATTTTATCAAACTAGTTCTTATCTTTCATATTATTAATTTTATAAGTATTACTCAATCTCCCTATTATTTTGATCAACTAAAGGTTTCAAGCGCAGTAATAGAGATGGCAAGAACTACATGTATTAAATCTTCTTCAGCTTCTGAATTCCTTTTATAAAAAGGTACAATTTTAATCGATTTTAGAAAAGAATCTATAAAAGGTGAAATATTAATTGATTTTTAAAATCTTAAATGTTAGGATTTCCTACATAGTTCAAGTAAGGAAAACTTTACTAAACAAAGATTTAATGAGTTTTAAATTCCTAAATCTTAGAAAAATGATTAAATGACTATTTTGTCTAATGTGAATTCTATTTTCAAAAGGTAAAAAAGACGAACGATATTTCGCTAAGGGCGTTCGTGCTTTTAATATAGTATAGATATAGATTAAACTAGTAGTCCCCAGTTTCAATTTATGTGTTACTTTTTTTTTGTTAGCCCCCCCAAAAAAAGAGATTTAATTAAATTTTAACTTTAAACTTCCTATGTTATTCTTAATAAGATAATTTATAACTATATAATGTTTAGTAATTTATTTTAGACCACAAAATTCAAATATCTTTTTTTCTTTAACGTCGTGGCCGACTAACTACCCTCACATAAATTAAGACGGAGAAAGTACTAGCTATTAGTCTTCATTTAGAAACTAGGGATGTAACAACTAATACAATAAAGTAAATTATGTGATTAAGTTCAAGAAATCTGACAGCGATAGGCAATTTATTTAGCTGGCTCAAAGTGGAAAGCAGATTTATTATAAAGTCCTACAAGCCAAAACAATTTTTAACTGCAAACTTGAGGAAATAAATACATAAAATGTGAAATTTTTCTTTCATTTCTTTAGAAAAGTTTCCCCTTACGTGTTGATCTAAAAAAATATTATATGTTTCCTTTGCTAGACTCAATTTTTTTTTTTTTGGTAATAAAAGATTTATTCAACAAAGCTAAGAGTTATTACAACAAGAACTCAGTCTAGGCCACATAGTGCCTAGACTGTCTCTTTTTAGTACATGGAAAGTAAAAACAGGCGGAACAACAAAAGTTTGCAAAGTACAAAAAGTGTCTAGGCTGCAACCATTTTTAGCTAACAGGTCCGCTACTCTATTAGCCTCTATAAAGATGTGCTTCAGCTGTGGATTTGAGAAATGTGTTTAATGCATAGTCATAAAGTTACAATAAATTTCAACCCTAGACAATGACCTTTCTTGCATTTTTTTTTTCACTAGGTGTTAATTTTTTCTTTGCTCAATCTTTTCTTTTTGTTTTAAGTTCGATGTTCGATATTTATATTGGAGTTCCGATTAATTTGAATTCACGTCGCATAAATTTATCATAAGAAAAAGTGCATCAAGAATTTTCTTATTTTCAGGGTCGAAAAAGTCGAAACCCTGATTAAGGGAGGAGATATTCATTCAACCTTTGGTGGTTGTTTGCTCAATCTATTTAAAATCATGTCTATGTGAAGGCATAAAATAGGTGTCAATATCTCCATCTACTTGCTTTCACATTACTATATTAAATTTTGTATAAGGCTGAAAGATATAAAGCGTGATAGAAATTCTTATCCTCCAAAAAGAGATAATTATTGAAGCACAATAATATTAATAAAATCGATAAATTAATTTGATTATGATAATACAATTACACCTGTTTTGGTTTTACTGTCAAATAATTCTCTCTCGAACCAACCCTAATTAGAAGGCATAAAAATGAAATAATTACAGTCTTAGTTTTTGGATTAGGCAAATTATGAATAGTATTGTTTAACTATGTATTTTATTTATGGATTAGGCAAACTAGATTTTATTTAAAAAAAAAAATCAACTCTATTTTATATGTTAATCACTTTACCTCTTTCTCTCCTTTCTTTTGGGGCTTAAGAATTCTAAATCATCTAAAGATGGATTAAATAAGCAATTTTTTTGGTTTAATTATTGGCTAAAAGCTAAAGTTAAAGCAAGACTTTATAAAGTGGTATTAGCACAAACATAAATAATTATTAAATCTTCCTATGAAAGTGACTCTCAATAATGCTAAACATGATTAATATTCTTTTGAAAAATAGGCAAGATTTTTATTATTTGCTTTCATGCAACGTAACCTTAAAAGATCTTTTCTTCCAATAATTAATTATTATCATCCTTTGCATTTAAAACATTGTGGGGTAAGTTTGGCAAGTTGCATGGCCAATGTTTCATGTTATGGATTAGAATGCCACATATATTAAACATGGACTTTCAATTGGTTCAACTTATCCATATATATTTGTTGGCTTGGGGACCCATTAAATAGGCCCACAATGAGAAATTTCTTGGAAAATTTTAAAAATATTTTTTTATTAAGAATTAATTTAAAAAACCATGCCCATCCAACTGCTTAAATAAAAAATAATCAATAAATATATAATATATGTGTATAATCGTATATAACCAGTATAAAATTTATGTATACCGACTGAAAAGATCTTTAAAAATTATATACGACGTAGTTAACAGGGAAATAGAAAATATTCAACGTAATAGAACAACTGTGACCAGGTAACTATACTAAATTCAAACTCATGATACTGTAATTTCGAGTCGTAATTTACTGAAAACTATTTAATAACGGTTTAACAATTGACTAGACACCAAAATATAATCCTTAAGCAAGGAATTGAAGAAATGGTGACAACTAATTTCAAGTACTTTGTGATACATCACATCATAATAGAACATTGTTTCTTCCCAAACACTTCATTGAGTAAAATCTATCATCTTTCCCTAACTTTACAAAATTCAGTTGGCAATTTTTTTTCTTTCTTTTTAACAATGCGCTCTCTGATGCAACTGTTCATAGTCATTTTCACATTATAACTGTAACCAGACATCCAAACAATCGTTTTCCTTTTACCAATTAAGATTGTGATGGAGTGGTAAGTACTACTTCATCCTTAACCAGAGATCTTGGATTTGAGCCCTGGATATGGAGTCGCCTTTGTTAGGGAGCGCTTTACCCCCTAATATGGGCGTTTCCGGTGCGAACCCGAATTTAGTCGGGCCCCAATACAAATATCAGACACTGGGTGGGAAATCAAAAAAATATATTTCCTTTTATTTCTATATCGAATTTATTTAGTTGTCTCTTTTTAAATACAGGAAAACCGCGTGAAAAGTTTTTCCATGGTTGAAAATTTATGTAAAGAATATCGTACCACTACAAGAAAGTGAGGATACGATGACATTTATTTAGTGACATTAAATAGAATAATAATATTATTAATATAAAATTGAGTGGATATTATAGAACTGTTACTTGATGGTGTTTGATTAGTTAACTAATGTTTGTCACTCTCAAGGTCCAAATGTCGTGTTCAACTTTGAAAAAAAATGGAATTTCATTAATTTTCTATCAATCAAATTAGAAGTTCCACAATCCACACGTAAATATTGCACGGGCTCCATTTGGACGCCCCTTTTTAACCTGTAGCCGCTTTGTATTTTTGTTTGTATCCGTACCCACTTTTTAAAAAACTTCAGCTTCCCTTTATAACTGGGAAACTTCAGCTCTAGAGCTGAAGTTTTTATTTTATAACTGGCAAGAGCTGAAGTTTTCGGGTTACTAAACAAAAACTTCAGCTCTAAAGCTGAAGTTTTTATTTTATAACTGGCAAACTTCAGCTCTAGAGCTGAAGTTTCCCGGTTACTAAACAAAAACTTATAAAATAAAACTTCAGCTCTAGAGCTGAAGTTTTTATTTTATAACTGGCGTTCGCGAGTTAAAAAAAAAAACTTCAGCTCTAGAGCTGAACTTCAGGCCCGGCTACTAAAATGCTGAAGTTTTATGTAATTGCCTTTGCTACTTCAGCCCCGTGTGCTGAAGTTATGTGAAAAAGCGGGTACGCTTGCAATTTTTTTTGCAAAGCGGGCACAGATTAAAATGTGACACAAAAAGCGAGTATAGATACAAATGCCCCAATCCACACTCTCCATGTCTTATCTTATCATAATGCAAATTTTGATGAAAAAGAACTTTGAAAGAAATGGAACTTATAAAATTTTCAACTCCTCACAAAGGAGGTCGCAGCGATCAAGTCGGGGGTGACTGTTTACTAAAAAGTCAAGCCTGCACAAAATCGTACGATCATGCATAAAACTGACGTCTGTTCAGTACAATAAAGTCAAGAAAGTTGGTGACATGATATAAAAAAAAAAAAAAAAAAAAAAAAAAAAAGCCGTCGAACGAAGCCTCGGTGAACATATCAATATATTTCAAGTTCCACGCCTTCCATGTCTTATCTTAAATATCACCACAAATTTTGACACAATTTTTTTCAAAGAAACGCTATTAAAAGTCTTGGTATTTTTCAACAACTTATCCATAATTGTGGCTTTTGCACCACTCTTAATTGAAGATAATCCCTAGTCCCTTTCAAGCAGTTAATCGGGTAGCCACCTATCTAGATATAAAAAATAAAAAATAGAAAAAATAAAAAGAATGGATAAAAAACAAGAATTGGTAGTGATGTTTGTTACGTAAATCACAATCATGATTTGAAAATGACGCATTCTTCTAACTCTAACTATTATAGTTTTAGGTCTAACTAATCTAAGCTCTAACGAAATTTAATTGCTTAGAAATCAAATTATTTAAAGAAACAACTAATTATTATGCATCAGTGCCAAACAAATTCGGCTATATAGACCATTTTCTCAATTTAAATTCATTCAGCCCAATATTATACAAAATATAAATATAAATAAAAAATCTATTTATGCTATTTTTACGCAAATAACTGGCAGGATTCATTGTTTACTTTTTATAGTAGGTATATGTTATACACTAATTCTATACTATTATACATATACAATGCATGAATTATACATATATTATATATGTACCAGCTGTTTTTAATTTAAATGGTTGGGTGAGCGACTATTTAAGTTAATTATTTTGTTATTTAGAAAAAGAAAAAAAAATAGGTCAAAATAGTGGTCAGTGATGTAGCTAAACCTATATCTTGGTGGAGGTATGGTGTACTTAAAAAGTAATTATTGGGCATCTTCAGTATTTGTTCAACCACTACCAACCCTTTGAATTTTGTCTTTCTTTTAAAGTTTCACACAGATTTTCTTCATTTTCTCATCCATGATTTATTGCATATCTCTTAACTAATAATTAGTGACTTATTTTATAAGGAATTCTGTTAACTAAGTCACTTGTCAACAAAATCTGAGTTTCCTTACGGGAGAAGGTGGCCAGAACTAAACAACCCCGCTTGTTTGTTGTAGACTTCAGAAAAGAGAAAAAAGATATTCGTCAGCGTAGAAAGGCCAACCGAACGAAACTTTTTTTAATAATTAACTTAAATAGCCGTTCACCCTACCACTTAAACTAAAAATAGCTAATGACTGTATAATATATGCATAATTTTTGTATTACATGTATATAATTGTGTATAATCTATGTATATGGATAGAAAAAATAAACAATTAATATGGCCGACTATTTGTGTAAAAATTCCTTCTTCTTTTTCGGCCATGCCGTAAAGTGCACAGACCTGCTTCTGCTTCATAAATCATAAGTTGGCCAAGCCCATAATTCTGATTAAATGGCCATACAAGAAAGAAAAAAAAAACAATATGATTGACTAAATTAAGGGTGCGGTTGAAAAACTATTTTAATTGGATTTGAGTGTAATTGGCCGTAAACAGGGGCAGATTTACGCTTACCGAAGCGGTGTCACGCGACACCGCTTCGTCGAAAAATTTTACTAAATATATGTATTTATACTGTACGGAAACAGATAAGTATGAAAAAATGACACCACTTGACATAAATTGTGTTTAGGTGTGCTGGTAATGTGCTTGATTTTTCTCTAAGAGGTCAAAGGTTCAAACCTCAACTAGCACATTTTTCTTTTGCAAATACTGAGGACCTTTTGTAACTTGACTCAACTATTTCTTGTCTAAAAGTATGATAATTAAAGTTATATTTCAATTCTTTTATAAATTTCGACACCGCTTACAAATTTTTTTTCATACACCCCTGGCTGTAAATATACAATTTCGACATGCTTGTCTGGCCGAGTAATGGGTAAAGGAGTAATGGCTAAAGGAGTAATGAAATGTTAGAAAGACAGGAAATTGCCAGATAACTTTTCCAAGAACTTTTCGGGAAAGAAAATAACAAATACAAATCAGGCCGAAAAAACTTTTATTTGTTGGGTCATTAACAAATTAGTGGGCAGGGCAGCTCGATGTACGAAGAATTCCGTATTCATGCAGGCTCGGAGAAGGGCTACACCTCAAGGGGTGTGATGTAGCAGTCTATCCTGATGTAAGCATCAGTAGTTAATTCAACGGCTCGAACCCGTAACTTATAGGTCATACTGAGACAACTTTATCGTTGCTCCAAGATTCACCTTCACTAACTGTCACGACCCGGAACTCCCACCGTCGGGACCGTGATGGCGCCTAATATTTTACTTGCTAGGCAAGCCAACGTTAGAATAATTTATCCATTTTTAACAATTGAATTAAACAACGAAAGATAACTGGAATAACTGAAATATCAATGCGGAACTGCCAAACGTCTATTACAATTCTCTGAACCTGGTGTCACAAGTGCACGAGCTTCTAAAGTAATACACATAAAGGTTTGTAATGAAGTTGTACAACTAAAAGAAAAGAGGATGGGGACTCCAGGAGCTGCGAGCCGTACCTCAAGTCTCCGCGAATGTCCGATCCGAGCTCGCTAATAATCGCCGCTGGAACCGTGTCCAAAATCTGCATAGTGTGCAGAGCACAGTATCAGTACAACCGACCACATGTACTAGTATGTGCCGAGCCTAACCTCGACGAAGTAGTGACGAGGCTAAGGCGGGTCACCTACACTATAACCTGTACGCAGTATATAATAATGACACAAATAATGAAAATATCGAACAAAATTTAAACAGTCAACAGAGAATGAGAACTACAGCCTCGAAAATAAACCAGTGTCGCCAGAGTTACCAATCTTTACTAGTTCAAACAAAAGTATATCTGAAAAACAACGCAACTCCGGAAATAGAAATATGTATATTATTGCGGCGCACAACCTGATCCCACCATATATCAATATCAATATCAATATCATAATCCACCCTTATTTCACCATATCAATCCACCCTTATTCCACCTGTTGCGGCGTGCAACCCGATCCACCGAATATACATATTCACCCTTATTCCGCTATATCAATCCTCCCTTATTACACCTGTTGCGGCGTGCATCCCGATCCCACCATATCAGTACCAAACACTCAATGTGCACAAACAAATCAACAATCTAAATTACAAGGCCTTTACGATAACTAAATACCAAACTGAACCAAGAAGAGGAAACCTTGTTCAATATAGAATCTACACAAATAATACTACACAGCGAGACCAAACCAGCAATTTACAGTTAGAATGTGCAAATGGGTCAAATTAAGCAAATAGCGGGGATTGGGGGAACTATAAAGAGAGCTAACATGGTTAACAGAAGAAGATATTGAATAACACGTAGCAGTTAAGCATAGAAAGCATTTATAGCATATAACGATTAAGACAGGGAGGAAAACAGTTAAGGTAAAGCAGTAAATAAGAGAAAACAGATAATTCGGCGGAGTATAAGCACTCGTCACCTCGCATATACGCTGCTCACATGGATTTCATGTACCAAATAAGTCAAGGGTTCCTAATTCCTCGAGTCAAAGTTAGACATGACACTTACCCACTTACCTCGCTCAACGGGCCACTCAATGCTCAATTACCGCTTTTCCTCTAGTATCCACCTCCAAACCACTCGTATCTAGCCACAATTAGCTCAATAACATCAGTTATCGCTAAAGGAATCAACTACAATACATAAATTTAGAATTCCCAAACTTTCCCCCCAAAAAGTCAAAAAACGACCCCGGGCCCGCTTGGTCAAAACCCGAGGTTCGTACCAAAATCCATTTACCCATTCACCCTTGAGCCCGGATATATAATTGGTTTTGGAATCTGACCTCAATTCGATGTCTAAATACCCAATTTTCCAAATCCGTACTCTCTCCCCAAAAACCCCAAATTCTACCATGGAAATCTTAGATTTTAGGTTGGAAATTCATTAAATGTGATGGAAAATTGAAAGGAAGTGGGTTCGGTCACTTACCAAAGTTTTGGGAAAGAGTTGGTCTTGGAAGGATCGCCTCTAGGGTTCTAGGATTTAAATTTGAAGAATGAATCAAAAATTCCGTCCAAAAGTCATTATGATCAGTTGCAGGGTATCGCATCTGCAATCTAGGGTTCGCAAATGCGAACCCCATAAATGCGAACTTCTCTTCGCAAATGCAAAGATTTGCTTGAGCCTGCTAACGTCGCAAATGCGAACTGCCAGGATCGCAAATGCGATCAATGCTTCGCAATTGCGAAGCTGCCCCTCCCCGCCCACTGCTCGCAAATGCGAAGTCTGCAGACCTGAAGCACACCAGCTATGATTCCTAAGTTCAAAATACTCCGTAGCCTATCCAAAACTTACCTGAGCCCTCGGGGCTCCAAACAAAACATGCGCACAAGTCTTAAAACATCATACAAACTTGCTCGTAAGATCAAATCACCAAAAGAACACTTAAAACCACGAATTTAGTACCAAATCAAATGAAATTCTCAAGAACACTTTGAAATTCCTATTTTCACAACTGGACGTCCGAATCATGTCAAACCAACTCCGTTTCTCACCAAATTTCACGTACAAGACTTAAATATTATATTGAACCTTTACCGGGTTCCGGAATCAAAATACGGACCCGATACCAACAAGATCAAGCATTAATAATTTCTTAAAAACCATTTAATTTTCAGACTTTCAATTTTCATCAAAAATTCATAACTCGTGTTAGGGACCTCTGCATCTGTTTTCCGGCATATGCCCAGGTCCCATATTTCGATACGGACTCACCGGGACTGTCAAAACACGAATCCGGGTTCTTTTACAAAAAATATTAACCGAAGTCAACTCAAATGAAGTTTTTAAGCAAAAATGCTTATTTTTATCAACTTTCAACACAAACGCTTTCCGGAAACACGCCCGGACTGGGCACGCAAATCGAGGAGGGATAAAATGAGGTTTTAAAGGCCTCGAAACACAGAATTTGATTTTAAATCATAAGATGACCTACCGGGTCATCACACTAGCAAATTAGTGGACAGGCCAAAATTTTTTGTACTTACTCCAAATTAACTAATCTAAATATATGGGCTTAATTACAAGGGATTATAATTACTCGGTGAGTTGACAGTATAACAGTATAAACCAATCCCTCCATGTGTGTACGTTCCAATGTTCTTCGATTTTTTTTTAATAAAGAAAGATGTTACTTTTTGAAATAAAAAATTGCTAAATTGATCATAAGTTGATCGAGGAAGATTTGGTTATAAACTTGCACGTATTTTCAGTTAATTCATACCAACTCGAATAATTTTGAGTGAGTCAAATCATGACTTCTCTTTTAATTAATCAATTTTAACACAGTCAGAATTGATCTAATCAGCTTAAAAAATTGGTGCCTGTCAACATCTTTCTCTTTTCACGTACCCAAAAGATCAACAAAGTTGTGTACAGTCATCACAAACTTTAGCCACAAATTTAGGATAAGAAATTCCGAAAAGCATTCAATATATAATAATTTTGTATCTTAGTAGTTACTACGTTGCGGATTATGAGTCGCTAATTTTTGCATTGGTTACTTAGCGAAACTAGTGTTAATGATAAATCTTTGCGTAACAAATCCGAAAACTATAATCAGAATTCTAAATTATTGTGAGAAGATTGGAGCGAACATTTGTAAAGAGAAAAGGACATATGAGTTTACGTGATGGGTTTGAAGAAGTAACATTTGCATGGCTTCTCATGGAAAAGCCTTATCGAAAAACTTTATTTTTGTTTATAAGAGGCGGAGCCGGAATATAGAGTTTATCTGTTCTGAATTTGTCATCGAACTTGTAACTCGTTCTAATATAAATACATGAACTAAGCAAAGTTATTGGGTTTGTTCGAATCTGTACGTACTACGATCAGAGGCGGACGCGGACCTATGTATATATAGAGAATAGGGGTCATCAGACCCCGTTAACCTCGACAAAAATTCTAGACATATATGTGCATATATTGTTTCAAACGATCATATATTTTGTCTAGAACCTTTAAGATCATCAAAAGTCTGATGGGGCACTGGTTGGGCAGTCTGCTCATTTCCCCTCGTCACCTTTAAATCATGGGTCCGCCTCTGACTATGGTAGCTCCCAAATTATGTCAATAGGCTGTGGACTGTGAATCTCGCTTTCATTTTCTGATAGCCAAATTTTAAATCTCTTTATTCTCTAACAAAAGAGGAGTTTGATCGAGACTGTTTCCTATCTAATGCTAGTTGAGTGTTCGGTATTTGCATCAACTAAATCGGAAGCTTAATTCGAAAAATTCATAACATATATGATAATTCCATGAGACTATTTCTTACTTATTTAATGTCAGCTGAACCTTTTGTGTCTGCACCAACTAAATCAAGAGTTTAATAAAGAATCCGTTACTTTTATATATATATACGGTATTGATTCTTATGAAAAGTATTTTCCTAGAAAATAACTTTTTTATCCTAACTAATTGAACTATCTACTCATTATAACTTGTGGCTGCATGGCCACTAATGTACATGGTGTGTGTGTGAGTGTGTGTATAGATATACATCGTGCATTTGATCATGTACGTATGGGCTTTGAACCCGCCTTCTGTGTTAGCCCACATTTTAATAAGCCTATAGTCGCCCTTCTAAAAGGGTGAAATAGCATGGTGATGGGCTAGCCAGTTTTTGAACTGGTAATGAAAAAGAGACTTTTACATTCCTATATATTATATGAAACTATATTACCCTCCCTATTCAAGTTTTACTATAACTACATTTTATATACCCAATTACCGTTTATGTACATTTTAAAAAGGGAGTTAATAATAATAATTAGTGTCCTAAAATTGCTCTAACATATCTTCCACTCCCCCACGTTTCTCTCTCCACATCCCATCCCCCTCTCTCGCGTATCTTGCACCCACCCACGATTCCACCATTGACAACCATTAAAAAGCTTTGAAGCTTTGAATTCGAATTTGGGTTTTCAAAAAATATTATTTGTTTGAATTGGATGTTGTTGCAAAGAATTTGGAATTCTCTCTACGTTTCTCTCTATCTCTCAATCCCTAAATTCAATAATGTAAAGCAAAGGAAAAGAGAGCAGCAATTCCACCA
The DNA here is from genome assembly GCF_001879085.1 of Nicotiana attenuata. Classification (NCBI taxonomy): domain Eukaryota; kingdom Viridiplantae; phylum Streptophyta; class Magnoliopsida; order Solanales; family Solanaceae; genus Nicotiana; species Nicotiana attenuata. Next base: position 61,986 of record NW_017672989.1, read on the forward strand.
TTGACAGCCATTAAAAAGCTTTGAAGCTTTGAATCGAATTTGGGTTTTCAAAAATCATTATTTGTTTGGATTGGGTGTTGTTGCAAACAATTGGGAATATGATTTGGAGTTTATATCTCAATTTTGAGGGGTTTTGGTGAAGATTAGACTTGGTTTTGGCTGAATTTCAGATTGAAACTCGAAGAAGAAGAAGAAGAAGAAAACATGATATACATCATATTTACGAAATTGTAGTAAAATTGTAGAACAATTGTGAAAAAATTGTATTCTGTGGTTTATATATTTTTTATTAATTTATTTAACAATTGTATGAAAGTTGAACAACATTGTATTAAAATTATATTTAAGTTGTATGATATTGTAGTTGTATATAACTGAGTAGAAATAATATATGAAAATTGTAGATAAGCTGTATAATATATAATTAGTTGTATGAAATTTATTTTTACTATATAGAAATCAGATACAAAATATACAAAAGACATATTGTATAAATTTTGTATAAATTTGTATTTAAGTTGTATGTTACTGTAGTTGTATTTAACTGGGTAGAAATAATGTGTGAAAGTTGTAGATAAATTGTAGATGAGTTGTAGATAAATTGTATAATATATAATTAGTTGTATAAAATTTATTTTTACGATGTATAAATCATATACAAAATATACAAAAGATATATTGTATGAAAGTTGAACAACATAGTGAATTCCCCCAAATTCACTGTGATTTCCCAATTTATATTATCTCTGATTAGTTGCTTTATTTTTCTGTTTTCTTCCAATTCACTTATGTTCTCCTCCTCATTTTGAGTATCTGTTCTATGTGAGGTTTCTCCTCCCATTAAAAGCATTTCAATTTTTACAATTCACAATAGGTCTGAGAACTGTGCTAGTTTGGTCATTGGTGATTGGAGGACCACCAACTTGAACCGCACATAACTTCTTGTGCAAAAAAAGGATTACGTAGCAATTAGGAAAATTAAGTTTGTTATCTTACATATTTTTAGTAAATTAAAAACAATTAGAAAAACCGTATACATGCCGACCAATAATATAGTTCAAGTTTTCAAATATGCAACACTGCAACAAATACCTGTTAGATATGTTTTTTTTATTTATTTATAAATTGTTTTAGATTTTTTTTTTTGGGTGATTGTCATATACAAATTTGGTGATTGCCAGGGTATCAATAACTTTGTATAAATGTATTTATGACCTTACAACTATTTTCTTCATCCCTTCCCGTATGATTATTGATGAAACTCAAGTTGAAGTAAAAGGCACAACGTCTAAATACGCTTATGTAGCCATTGTGGGGGTTCGAATTTAACGATAATAAACTAAAATATCAGCAAAAACGGTGAAATAGTGTAATTGTGAGATAGTAATTAATAGGTAGCAAAATTTGTATTTACGGTGACTTGGTTGATGCACCTTAATTAGGGTATCAGGCCATAATTGCAACAGTCAAAGTACAAATTGAATAAAACTATTCAGTAAATCCCTTTATTGAAGGCACAAATAATGGATTGGGAGCATTTTAAGGTGGATTGTATATATTTCGTAATCAAAACTTGTTTATGCCGGGTAATTAACTAAACATGGATATTAAGGGTAATAAAGTTTCAAATAGTGTATAGGAATGATAAAATCCCAATGAAAAATAGTCATTGTTTGCAAAGTCATTGAAAAATAGCCATTATTTTAGCCGAAACACGGAAATTTTCAGCATAATATGCTGGATTTTGAAGCTCCTGTGTATAAATGATCACGCCCAAATCTAGTCCTAAAAAGGATAAGCGGTCGCTGCAAATATAATCTGGTCTAAAAGTCTGGAGTCGAACCCCACAGAGAACTAAGCCTTAGCTATATCTGTTTAATATCACTAATAAGACAAGTTTGAACAATTTTCTAAATTATGAAGATTGAGATTTATATTTCTAACTAATTAACTAGCAAATACTACAAAACGGTAAAATTATCAACTAATGAGACAAAGAGTTGGAGACTAAATTAAGGAGGTCTAGAGTTATGGTTTTCCCAATTGTCGGAATCCTTCTAGCTATGTTCCCTACAATTTCGCCAATGTATTCTCTACCGACTGTGAGTATTTTGGTTGTCGTAATTCTCTCTCGAGCAACTACCACAATTTACTAGATGTATTCTCTCGAACTACACTAGCTGACATTAATTCACTGCTCACTACGATCGCACCAAGGTTTCGTTATCTCTAATCCCGCCTTTAAATCCTCCGTATTGATCTCTCACATACGTTAGGAGTGATGTTGTTCAACAACTACCTAAATATGTATGCTTTCTCAAGCAACACATAATAAATAGGCACAGTCAATCGATGGCCATTCAATAAACAACAATAAACACGTAGTTGAACAAGTAGATAAATCCAATGGCTCAATTATATAAAAACATAACAAGAATTTATCCTACAAAAGGTTCCATCAAAACCCTAGATAACAAATTAGCTATTCATAATAGTATGTAAAACTACAATACTAAAAATCATAACCAACAATGAAAAATAGGAAGAGGAAGGAAAAACTCGTTGAAGAATTCTCCGCCTTGCTCCCAGTGTGTTCTTGACTCCTTAGGTCGAATCCCCGGTCTCCTTAGCCTCCTTAGGTCTAAATTATGTCAAAAGTGTGTCAAAAATTGGTCTCCTCCTTTAAAATACCGATTTTCCATGTATATATACCAAGTACGGTCGGGCCCAAACTATTATACCTTCTCCTACGCGAAAAAGGACAATTTTTTCACGTCTGGACAGCCGCGGCTGCGGTAAACCGCGGTACGACCGCGGTATATGGAAAGTATACTGCCTCAGCCCGCCTCAGGTCCGCGGTCTCGGTTTCGACCGTGTTTTTCACCCTGTTCCGTTTGGAATTTGGGAAAACATAAAATATGAAAGTTGTAGCCCTTAGAGTTATCTTTCCAACCATATATTGCGAAGCCCAAATGGAGTTCTGAAAAAGAAGTTATGTGCATTTTACTAGATAGTGCGCAATATGCCTACTCGATTCTTCGTTTTGTTGCTCTATCATCCGTTGATCCCCGAATACGATCCCGGCATAATTCCTTGGGCTTTTACTCAGACTTCAAAGCTCCAAACCACTTGAATTCATTCTATAACATATATATAGCTCGGAATCACTCCTACAACGCATAAAACACACCGTTAGTGCAAAACACTAGCGATTAAAGCGCAAACTCAACTAAAGTGCAGTAAATTAGAGTGTAATAATCGACTAAAATACGCAATTATAGCCTATCATCAACACCCACACTTAAACCATTGCTCTTCCTCGAGCAATCAAACTACACTTTGTTATAGACACGACCTTTTAAAATAATTCTCCTAACTCATCACACCAAGAGTATTTAAAATAGACTAAGCACAAAAGCGTAACATCTTCACCTCAAGATTTGACTCACAAGTACCACGCATTATTCACAACTCACCTACTTACTCTAACATAGAGGTCACTGACATTACCTTTCCTTCATGAATCAAGTTCCCTCACACAACAAAAGAGAGTAGTTCCACACAATAAAATTTAAGAACACTTAGGAACTCAAGATAGAAAGAATTCACTCACTCTCAGAAATAACATTCATATGCCACAAAAGATGCACCATAATCTTGCCCATAGTGTACTACTCCACTAATCGAGCTCATTCAATCTAGGATCAATTAGGACTTTATTTGGTTGTAATGTAGGCTACGGGACGGGTAGGATACATTTAGATATAAGAGTGACTACACCTCCCTAAGCACTTTAATACATATACTTTAACATTCAAACCCCATACTTATGTCAAACCAAACTCCACCTTCACATCAATGTATATTACCCATTCTTCTTTAAGCACACTTACATCAAAAGCCACCTTATCAAGGAATATTTTTTTTCACAACAATCGAACTATTTTTTTTTTCTTTCCAATTTTTTTTTCCAATTCAAGTGGCTCTTACTTTTTTCAAAACAGTGCACCTTTCTCCTTATTTCATTAGTTCTACTCAAAAGCCAAACCAACCACCCCACACTTTAACTTTTACACAGCTCATAATAATTCAAGTGCTCATGAGAGGTTAAAAGGTTCAAATAGATGATTAATTCAAACAAATGGGTAAGGCTTGTAATGTGGTTGCCAAAGAAACAAGATTACAGGCTCAAAGGGGTTAACTACGATACATAACAATTAGGTGGGTAAAATATACATATCTGGCTCAACAAAGGAATGCCTATATCACTTCCAAGACTGAACAAAACTACTATTTCGCATTGTAAACACACGGGGCAAGTTCTAGGCATCAAATGCAATGCACAAAATACAACAAACCTCACACGCACATGGCACATGACTCACTCAAGATTGGTTTCATCAAGACACTCTAGTCAAAGCATTAAGCAAAGTTAAGATCATAAAATTTAAGGTACTTATACAAGAGTCAAAAACTGAGCCTAAGCGTCACAACGAAAGTACTCACTATTTCTCAAGGCATAACAAAGTCAAGAGATATTGCTTCAATTCAAAACACAACACAATGGCTCCTACTCCCAAAAAAAAAAACTAACTACACCTGGTTCAAACAAAACCCTTGGAAAAGAACCGCGACACAAAGAAAAATCAAGGGTAATTGCTACACTACCTAACAACAAAAAATCTTTTTGTTTTTTTCTTTAGACTTAAATCTCTCAAGAAAATTGTCTAATAGATCCATCATCGGGAAAAGTCCAAACTTTTTTTTTCATTTTTCTAAAAAAAATATTCAATTAATGTTGATACCCAATTTTTTCCTATGTATTTTTACATACAAAATACTTTCAAAATAGCATGTACATGCATATATAAGCATGCCCAAGATTTTTGGTATTTTTCCCTAATTTTTAAAGGTTTCAAAATCAATTTATTGTCTATTTCTAGCAGTGCAAAATCCAATAATCATTCCCAAAATTATCATTTTGGTGAATAATTTATTTCTATTCTCATATTTACACCAAAATATAATTAAGGTAATTTTTGTATATTTTTACAAATTTATTTGGTATTTCTAAAGCTAAATTGCATATAATTGCAATTATAGCCTATTTTACGATTAACAACATTTTTACAATTATAAAATTATTTCCAGTTTTCGGATTAATATTTATGTATTATTAATTAGTTCAGTGCTTTTAATTTATTTTTAAAATCATTATTACTATTTTTATAAAAAGGAAAGGGGGAAATTGGCTATTTAACATCTAGCCTATCTTTATTTCAATTAAAGCCTCATTTCCTTTCAATTCTAACCTCAATTTAACCCCCAATTCCGCCCCAAATCAAAATAACCCAATTCCAATTTTAACCTGACCCCTGACCCGATTTTAAACCCACTTGGCTTCCCTTTAAATCCAGGCCGTTGATCATTTTGATCAACGACCGATATTCTTTCTTTCCTTTTTAATTCCCTAACCCACCTAACCCTAATCTATTATATCAGATACGCCGCCTTTGAACTCTTCATCTCTCAAACTCTACCCACCTAACCCTAATCTATTATATCAGATACGCCGCCTTTGAACTCTTCATCTCTCAAACTCTCTCTAGCCCACTCCGAAACCCTAATCATCTCCCACCTGTTTCTACCATGTTTCCATCGGAATCCATGGCATTCCAAGCCATGGGTGGCCTGTGCTCACTCTCTCTCACCGTTAAACCTAAGCTACTCGAAGTTTGGGGGCCCGACTTCAATGGCTCTCTTTAGATCTGTCTCAGATCTGTAGATCTATGGCCTCTCCGGCCATTATTCCCGCATGCTCGAGCAATATGAGTCTATTCGACTCAGGATTCGACTTTCCTCAAGACCTTTCTCATTCTAGGGTTCTCTCTGCTCCTAAGCCGTCTGAGGTTCTGTACTTGCTTATTTCTTTTAAATCTGTGACATGCCTGGTCTTTGCTTGACTTTTCAAAGGTTTTCCCCAAATTTCCCTTTTAAAGTCGCTCAAATTCGATTTTAGGGTTTCTGAAAAAGGATTTCTTCAAATACCTTTCTGATTCTCCTGTTCTTTCTTTATGTGTGTCTTGTGCTCGATTGTTTTCTTTACCACGCATGAGTTTGCTCTCTTGTCTCTTCTCTATTATGCAAGACTCTTCTATTTTTTGCTCGCATGGTTAATTCGTATTGATTAATCCTCATGCTTTGCTATATGTGTGTTTATGTTTGAGCTCTTTGATTTTTTTTCACCTTACTGAGTTCTGTTTATGTTCCTGCTAAGCATGTTTTACCTACTTTGTTTAAATTCGTATCATCTCTTTCTTCTGAAACTTGTTTAAATTCCAAGTTTTCTCAAGCATGACTTTAAATCAGTGTTCTTGCTATTGTGTATGTTTGTCTTTCGGAAAGGGCTTCTGAGCCTCTCCCAATGTCCTTGTCTTCTCACCTCTGACTCTATTCGAAACCTTAGGTTTTGGGGGATTTCTTTGACAAGTGGCACTAGGGTTCCACTTTGGGACCCTAGGCTTTCAGACTCACTACGAGTCTGTAATTAACTTAAATCTCTTTGGCTTGTGACTCTGAGACTTTCAGTGTTAAACTCTTTTTCTAAATAACCTACCAACTCTTTTTGTTTGATCTGTGTGCTTATATATATGAGAAATTTCTCTTTCAAAAAGGTTTTTTTTTACCAACTAAGTGATTGATTCTGAAACCCCCTTTATAAGGCTGATAAACTGTCACTGATTTTCCCTCGGTTGAACCTCCTTTACCTTTCTTGACTTGGTTCATTCAATTGAACGTGCAATTTCTGATTTCATGGCTGTTAAATTGATTCCTTTACCATATTTGGCACAAACCGTGTACCATTGATTGTTTTCCTTAAATAATTTCCATGTACTTACCCCTTTTGTGCTACTTTGAAAGGTCTAATTAGAAATTTCTTTCCTTAAATAATTTCTACCCGTTGGAATCAGAATCCCTTAACCAAAGGGAAACTGATTTCAATGATTTCTTTACCTTTCTTGCTGGTTCTCTTTGCACTATAAAAGGGATTGTACTTCTGCACTTTAAAAAGACCTAACTTTACATCTACACTCCCAATCGAATACTTTAGCATCTATACTTCAAGTTCAATACCTCGAACTTCTTGCTTTCAACTCACACATTTACTTTACTAATTTGGATTCAACACTCTGCGTTGCTTGAGACCTTTTTGGAACTGCTGTGCTTGCAACTTGGCTTTTCGAAGAATACTGTTTCCTTACTTGTTTTCCTTTGAAACTGGTATGTCTTTTATTTAATTTTCTGCCTCACCCCTATGTGTTTACTTCACAGTTTCAGCATCTTTGTTTACTTTACTGCTTATGTTCAGGGATTTGTGTTAATTATGCTCCTTCCTTGCCTTTTCTATTGTGAATCCCTACCTCTACTCCCTTCTATGTGTTTTGAGTTAAGGTTCTTGGCCTGGCAGTACCCTAATTGCCGCCCAGGCTATAACCTGATCCACAATGGATCATAACTTCTAAATTGGCTAACAGGCTGGTCAGGGGTGTGCCAGCATTCCCAATGGCTGGGCATGACCACCAGCCTGCCATGGCTCTCCCTGATTCTCCCTCTATGCACTTACACTTATTCTTAGACCCTTAAGTTCTGCCCCTCTCTTATGAGCCTTGCTTTAGGACCTTGAGTTCCCTCTGAACTTGGACATCTGAGGGCTGCCATTTCCACACTGCACTATGATCTTAATTCTGCAATGTGTTTGGGGTGTAAGCACTGCCGGAGCCCTTTGAGACTCTTGGGAACTTTGACACATCCCAAATGTGAGAAAGGCTTTTGAAAATCTGATCCTGGAAGTTGATTTATCTCATATTGTTGGACTTTGAAGTCTGAATTATGCTGTTTGGATGTAGCTGGAGCTTCTGATGTAATTTTACTTTTCTTTTCTGATTCATTTGGGTATGTAATAATTTGTAATAACAATTGGGGATGGCTAGTGGAAAGGGATGGGGATGAATGCATTCTAAGGGTAGAAAACTTGCCTATAGGTTATCTACAATTTCCGCATTCTGCATTTTTAAAACTCATGCCTATAAATTCTGCACTTCTGCAGCTTAGAAATTATGCTATAAGTTCTGCATATAGAAATCATGATCTTAGGTTTCTGCACATCTGCATCGTAGAAATTATGTCTATAAGTCCCGCACTCCTACATTTTTAGAAATTATGCCTGTAAGTTCTGCATATAGAAATCATGATCTTAGGTTTTTGCACTTCTGCATATACATGCCATTAGGCAAACAATCATAGGTTTAATAAATAGCCAACTTCACTCTAGATACTATGTCTATAGGACTCTTGCATTTCTGTAATCGTTTAAAACCAATTACGCTTAGAAATCATGCCTGTAGGAATAATCAACTGAACCAGCTTCGTCTATTTCATCTACGAGTCTAAAATCAGTCATATGGTCATCAAAATCTGCAGATCTTTCGTTTACATAGCCAGCAACCTTTTTCCTAAAATCAGTATGCTCTATTAGATGTCATGCCTATAGGTCTCACTTAGGCAAACTATTAGGTAATTAATTGTGTCAATTTTGATAAACGACATCCAGACAAGGCCTAATTCGGACTTCTTATCTGAAAATATATAATAAATCACCCCCCCCCTTTACGTAAGTTTAATTAAAGACCTAACCAGTACTTGAAGTCATGCTATATTTGCTCTTTAAGTGAGGAGGCCTGTGTGAGCCTTAATTGCTATTTGTTTCCCCTAACTGTTTATGTGTATTTGCTTGTCGCCTAGACTTTTATCCTTTTGAAATTCCACAAAAGCCAAATCTACCTTCCCTTTAGGACTAGTAGTCTCAAATGCCTCCGGGGCTGATAGGTTTGGGACGGGTAGTAGCATGCAATAGGAAAACGAGACCATTCCACATTTAATACCTTAACGGGGTGGGAAAGGGTAGATATGGATATGATGACCGGTGCAATAATACCTCATGTAGCCCCTCTTTGAGGAGTGATTACTGGGTATTGCATTGACGTGATCCATATCAATCATAAACCTAGGACCCCATTCCTTTTACTTGCTTTCGTCTATCTCTTTTAAATTGTCTAAATCTTTTCATAAAATTTCTGCCCTCTTCACCTTTCCCCAAGTTTAATTTATTTGCAATGTTGTATGCGAATCCCTCCTACTTGAGCCCTTAATTGCTTACTTGATTATGTGAAGTCACAATTATAGCATGGCCGGGAACCACACTAGTGGATCTTGGGGGGTGCCTAACACCTTCCCCCCGAGATAATTTCAAGCCCTTACCCATTCTTTGGTTCTTCTTCTTTTTATTTCCCTTTTAGTGTCCTAATGCACTCAATCATTAGGTGGCGACTCTTCTAAATCTCAAACCCAATTTCCAAAAGGAAAAGAGTTGTCCGCCCAAATGTCGTAAACCTGATTTCGCCTTTAGAAAAAGAGGGCATCGACAATTAAACTAACACAACTGAAATAGCATAGAAAGTCACCCATACAATCTCCTCACCCCACACTTAAAATTGTGCATTGTCCCCAATGCACACCATAACTAATAAAAGGGTAGAAGAGACTCCCTGGTAGGCCAAAGGCCGAAGCACTAACAACTCATGGGGTACTTAGACTTCTCCCAAGCTTGGTCCTTCGTGCAGGTACCTCACACTTAGTTCCAACCATTTGGTTTGGTGTTGCATCCTTCCAATAGCTTTGCTTTCCATGTTCCTAGAAATGAAAGATCGACACTACAAAAATAATATAATAATAAAAAAAAATAAAGCTGGGTTTCTTCCCAACAAGCGCTTGATTTAACGTCGCGGCACGACGTGAATCACTTTTTGCCTCCACCTCGAGCTTATGAATTGAACCCCAAGTTTTGGTTCAAGCTTATGATTATGGTCATGGGGCGGTGGAACGAATCTAACTGGCCCAAGGAAATAATGTAGTATTCTGAAGTCCTTGGCCTTTGTATGAGGTATGTAATCCTGACTTTCTGCAAGAAAAATTCCAGAATGTAGGCACCTTGTTCCTCATTCCTTGACTTCTCAATCGGCTCGGATGACTCTATTTCCATATCGTCATCCAAGCACAATGTAGAAAAATGTTTGGAGTGAGGACCAATGCGCTTACACACATGAACTTTAGGATTTTCAGCATCCTCAACATCAATGATACTAGAGTCAACAAAATTTGTATCCTCAATGTCATTGGCTGACTCTAGTCTCACTTCTTCAACATTGACATCCTCAAATTGTAGTTGGCTAGGTTGTTGATGTTCTACTCTGACCTCCCCAATTAACACCTTAAATTCATGCTCTTATTGGCTACTATCATCAATATTGGCTCGTTTAGCATTAAAAGCTACAACCACTTGACTCAATTGAGCCTCCAACTTGCTAATAGTTGCCTCTTGTCTTTCTATCTACAATTATTTTTCATTATTTTATTTCAGAAGGCACTTTAACATATCCTTGATCTCCTTCAGGTCTGCATCCCCAGGTTCTTTGTTCCTATTAACTTCACAAGAAAAGGTAGAACCATCATAGTAAGGGGTTGGGGGGAGATAAGAAATATAAGCACAACCATTAAAGTGACCATTTTTACCACCACACACATCACACACATTCCACAAATAAGATTGAGTTGGTGCACATAACTCGCTCTCGGGAATATTTTGATAATTTTGATACGGGTGGTTTCCTTCACAATATGTATGAGGATCAATAGTAGAATTATCTACACCTAAATTCCCATAATTCCAAGATGTCATGTTTCTCAAATCAACAGTTATAAATAAAAAAAAATACAAAAAAACAAAATAAAATAAAAGTTCAAACTTGAACCCTAGCAATATATACAGCTACAACTACACCGTTAGTTCCTCGGCAACGACGCCAAAATTTGATCACGCCCAACTCTAGCCCTAAAAAGGATAAGCGGTCGCTGCAAATATAATCCGATCTAAAAGTCCGGAGTCGAATCCCACAGAGAACTAAGGCTTAGCTATATCTGTTTAATATCACTAATAAGACAAGTTTGAACAATTTTCTAAATTATGAAGATTGAGATTTATATTTCTAACTAATTAACTAGCAAATACTATAAAACGGTAAAATTATCAACTAATGAGACAAAGAGTTGGAGACTAAATTAAGGAGGTCTAGAGTTATGATTTCCCCAATTGTCGGAATCCTTCTAGCTATGTTCCCTACAATTTCGCCAATGTATTCTCTACCGATTGTGAGTATTTTGGTTGTCGTAATTCTCTCTCGAGCAACTACCACAATTTACTAGATGTATTCTCTCGAACTACACTAGCTGACATTAATTCACTGCTCACTACGATCGCATGAAGGTTTCGTTATCTCTAATCCCGCCTTTAAACCCTCCGTATTGATCTCTCACATACGTTAGGAGTGATGTTGTTTAACAACTACCTAAATATGTGTGCTTTCTCAAGCAACACATAATAAATAGGCACAGTCAATCGATGGCCATTCAACAACAACAATAAACACGTAGTTGAACAAGTAGAGAAATCCAACGGCTCAATTATATAAAAATATAACAAGAATTTATCCTGCAAAAGGTTCCATCAAAACCCTAGATAACAAATTAGCTATTCATAATAGAATGTAAAACTACAATACTAAAAATCATAACCAACAATGAAAAATAGGAAAAGGAAGGAAAAACTCGTTGAGGAATTCTCCGCCTTGATCCCAGTGTGTTCTTGACTCCTTAGGTCGAATCCCCGGTCTCCTTAGCCTCCTTAGGTCTAAATTATGTCAAAAGTGTGTCAAAAATTGGTCTCCTCCTTTAAAATACCGTTTTTCCATGTATATATACCAAGTAGGGTCGGGCCCAAACTATTATACCTTCTCCTACGCGAAAAAGGACAATTTTTCACGTCTGGACAGCCGCGGCCGCGGTAAACCGCGGTACGACCGCAGTATATGGCAAGTATACTGCCTCAGCCCGCCTCAGGTCCGCGGTCGCGGTTTTGACCGCGTTTTTCACCCTGTTTCGTTTGGAATTTGGAAAAACATAAAACATGGAAGTTGTAGCCCTTTGAGTTAGCTTTCCAATCATATATTGCGGAGACCAAATAGAGTTATGAGAAAGAAGTTATGTGCATTTTACTAGACAGTGCGCAATATGCCTACTCAATTCTTCGTTTTGTTGCTCTATCATCCGTTGATCCCCGAATACGATCCCGGCTTAATTACTTGGGCTTTTACTCAGACTTTAAAGCTCCAAATCACTTGAATTCATTCCATAACATCTATATAGCTCGGAATCACTCCTACAAGGCATAAAACACACCGTTAGTGCGAAACACTAGCGATTAAAGCACAAACTCAACTAAAGTGCAGTAAATTAGAGTGTAATAATCGACTAAAATACGCAATTATAGCTTATCATCAATAAACTTCCAGCATATTATGTTGGAACTTCAGCACATTATGAAATTCCAGCACATTATGCTGGAATCTCATATGTAAAAAATTCGAACTCCAATATATTAGCTGGAATATTTTCCGATTTTTAAGGGTGTTTTTGTTCAGATTTTATCTTTACATGAAAAAATTGCTAAATTTTGATTACTTTTGAAACTATGGCTTTTTTTAATTACCAGTTATAAATTAGGCTATTTCTGCATTTTTTCCTCTAAAAGGACATGGGTAGAAATGACACTAGGTAGTCACTCTAATGCGCTGCTATTTAGGAATTAGCCAGTGTGTCCTGAATTTCAGTTTAGCAGTTTAATATTTCAAGACACAAATATCCTGAATTTTTCTGAAATTAAAATTTTTAGTTTAAATTTTCAGAACAACGGATTAATCCCTAAATAGAAGCCCTAAAAATGACTGTTCGTGCACTTCCCCCGGACATAGCCTACAATGAACCGATCCATCATTCCTGCATAACGAAAGGCTAAACTTCTACAAGCATATGGGCTTTGACCATATTCCTTCGGCCCCAACCCAGTTATACTTCTTCTGCATTTGTTCATGTGGAACTTTTGTTTTTGTCTGTATTTTGGATTTAAGAGTCTCTTCGAACTGAGTAATTATTAAAAAGAAGAATTAATTCAAATAGCCGCCCACTTAATCTCTTAAACTAAAAATAACCGATGAATGTACACTATGGATAATTAATATATAATTTATGTATACCGGCTAGAAAAAATAAACACTGAATCTTACCAACAATTTGTGTAACAATCCCTATTAAAAACTTGGACTTGAAGATATACTAGTAATCATGGGACTAAACCATATGAAAAAAGAAAGAGAAGTTTTACAAAGCACTATAGTTTAGAGCCTAGTAACTATAGTTTGCCTAATTACTATTCTTAGCTATTGTTCAATTGTTACTAATTTGTATCACTTGTATTCAAACGCCCAACGAGTATAACATGTGTCAACTGTATTCATTTGCGCAACGAATACAACCTGTATCAACTGTATTCGTTCGCGTAGTTGTATTCATTCGCGCAATGAATACAACATGTATCAACTATAACCAAGGCGAAATACAAAAGTGTATATAAAGGATACAACTTGTATCGACTGTATACAGGGGGTGTATACAAACTATATTCGTTCGAATACAACTAAGGCGAAAGACAGAATAAATTGCTCTTGTTGAGAGACAAACTCAAGACCTTCACTAACTAAGCGCGTCCTCTAACCAACTGAGCTATGAGAACTTGTTGCTCTCTTGTTTCAGTTCAAACAATTAATCTCGTGTTTCATAGATTTGCTATAAAATTAAAATATAGCTACGAATGATAAATTTGCTAAAAATATTTAATATGTCGCGTAATTTTCCCAAAATAGAATGGTAATTGATAGTGATAAGAAATTGACATTAGGTCTAACCCACACCAAAAAGCTTGGAGTAAGGATTACCCCAAACTATATAAAAAGATCAAATCCCCATCACACAACTGTTGTGGGATAACTCAACAAATATTGTATACTTTTCATCAAAGTCTAAACATGACTAAATTAGGAAATTTTGCACTTTTAGTTCCCCAGATATTGGAAAATTCTAATTTTGATATTTGTGATATTTTTCTTAAAAATATTTGACCTTCAATTAACTAAATATGCACTTTTAATTCATTTGCTTGTGAATCTTCACAAATTTAATGAATTGTCGCATGTTACATCATTTAATATCTATGTGTTATGTTAATTTTGTATTGTTACTTCATATTTGAGGGTATTAGTTATGAAAATAGTCTAAATGTAACATATTTCCTGAAGGAAAACACAAATTTTATAAATTGAAAATTAAATATGCTTAATCATATATGACAAGGACCAAAATTCGAGTTCACCAATAACTGAGGGACCAAAGGTGTTATTATCCCAATTAACTATGTAAAACAATTCTGAGTTTTAAAAGATCACATTATACTTTTCCTCTCAGTAATCTTAACGTTGAAAGTCTAAACAATATCCGACAACATTTTCATCTAATTTACAATAAATAATACTTATTAAATTAAGAAAAATATTTAGTGCCGAAATGAGTAAAGTTTCATCAGATCAAAGTTTAGTAAGTGGAAACCATAAAAAATTGCACGGCATCTTCCCCAATTGGACCGGTGGCGGAGCTATAATTTTCATCAAGGAGTATCAAAATATAAAAAAGTAGATACACCAAAAAATCAAGGGGGGGTCACGTATAGCAAACATACATAAAACAAAAAAATTTATTTAACAATACAGTGCAATTTTCCGGCGAAGTGGTATTGACACCCCTTGGTTGAATGTAGCTCCGCCACTGAATGGGACAGGTCTTGGCGGAATGTCTCTTAAATTTATGCTTAAATTCTTAGTTCAAACACCGATTTAGTAATTTACTGTAAAAAGATCAAACCTCCATTGTCGGTGTTGGGATATACTATTAACCATGTGGTTTAGACATAGTATTATTTTATTCTTTATGGAATAATTATTTATTTCATTTATTCAATTCAATAAAGTACTATTTTAAATAGATCATTTGTTACATGTGTGTCCTTTTAGTTGTGTAGTACACAATTTAGTGTATGGAGTCTTAGCTCATGCACAGAAGATTAAATTGTTGGTTCTCATAATTAATAAACTATGTTCACAATCAAAGATATTGTTGGACAAAATATCTTGATGATTGTAGCACAAGATTATCGTATAATTTGTCTTGATTATGGGAGTAGTTTTACTCCAACTTCTTGTGCTAGTATACTCAGTGTATATTGAACGGACCAAGTAGAGAAAAGATATTTTTGTACTGAATATATATAAAATATTTTCTCTAATTCATTAAATGAGCTTATACTCCTAATCTTGATATAATTATTATGATCAATGTAATTTGTTTATTATTTTGATTTATCAAAAGGTACGACTCTATTTAGAGTTAGTATATGCCTAATAGATTGGACAATAACGAATAACATTTGTGAATAATAATTAGTTGATGGAATCCATGACTCGATTTTGGGTTTGATGATACCCATTTATGTAAGCTTATAAGTTTTCATGTGAAAACCCGGCCGGTAGATTTTGTATCCGTCACATGAAATAGTTTAAGCGGAATTATAAAGGATTTAATTAGTTAATTGAATTAAATTTTCAGTGATTTAATTTAATTAACTGGTATTTGAAATCTTAACATGGGGAGTTAAAATAAGTGTTAATGAATTTTCGAAATTCATATTGAGGAGTTCAATTGTAGTTTTTTAGTGGAATAAATTGCAATTAATTATAGTAAGAATTCATTCATGCTAATTTCGAATTGATACTATAATTGGTAGCCTCTTATTATTTATGTGGTCCCTGCTATACCTAGTAAAAACCCGGACAGACTTGGGTAAAAAGTAGCTTGGGAGAAAAGTTATCCTTTTGACTTAGAGTAGGATTCTACTTGCAGAATCCTACACGTTTTTGAGCCCCTATTGTGGCTTAATTTCGGGTCTATTAAAGGAAGACCAGTTTCACCTAATAACTTACCTTTCAGTTGTATTGTTCTTGCCCACCCAATAGCAATCGTCCAAGGTTTTACTAGGCAAATAGCAGAAGATTGCAGCCCTGGATTCTTGCTGCTTGGAAGGTTTGTGCAACTACTTCAAGAGGTTAGTGCTTCTAATCTCGTTATTATTGCGTTGTCTAGTTCACATGTATTTGATGCCTAGTTATTATGCTTGCTTCCGTTGCGCATGTTCTAACAATCGGACCTTAAAAAGTGTTGAAGAAGACAAAGTGGGTCTTTTGATTTAGTGTTATTTGACTAAATTGGTAACTGGAGATTGTTTGTATTTGTATTTGAAAGTTTTATTTTAAATTTGAGATCACTTGGAGTAGATTTTGGGGTAGTTTGATTGAAATTGAAGTTGTAAATTCGAAGAACACTTTTTAAAAATAACACAAAAAAATTATTTCAATCGGATAGACTTCGATATACAACTTAACAGATAGGTAGAATAAATATAGCATAAACTTTACCAATCTAGTAGAAAAATCCCCGAAAAGCAAAATTTTCCAACTTAGTATACTTTTATGAATAACTTAACAGATAGGAAGAGTGAATATAGTACTAATAAACTATACTAATCTGGTAGAGTGCTGAAGAGCAATAACTGAGTACAAGTTCGAAAGCTAATTTTTAAATACTATTAATTTTGGAGACATTTGGCTAGACCAGCCCCTTGGAAGGCCATTCTGTTAATCACCCTGAATACCAAGTAATTAGTTGTGAAAAATATAAAATTATATTGACTAAGACTTAGTTAAATTAAATCTTTGAAAAAGTTTAACTAATTCTAGTCAAAAATTTTGAAAAAGTTTAACTAGTTTTTTTGAAAAAAGGTCGTATGAGAGCTGAAGAAAGACTAGTTCATGTTGGGACAGGTGGATGGCCCAACATGTCACTTACCACGGAGAAATTAAAAAATAGCCAGATTTACAAGTGATCATTCAAATATAGCCACAGTTTCAAAAGTAATTAAAATTTAATCACTTTTCATGTAAAGACAAAATCTGAACGAAAATACTATTCAAAATCCGAAAAAATACTCCAGTATAATATACTGGAGTTCCAGTATAATATACCGGTCCAGCATAATATACTGGAGATTGGAGCACCGGTGCTCCAATCTCCAGTATATTATACAGGAACTTTCCGCCTGTTAAAGTTCCAGCATAAATATGCTGGAAGTTCATACACAGGTGCACCGATCTCCAGTATATTATGCTGGAACTTTCCGTGTTGCACTAAAATAGTAACTATTTTTCAATGACTTTGCAAACGGTGGCTATTTCGAATGACCAGTCCGAAAACTGGCTAGCCCGTGTTATTTTTACCAAATAACAAGGGTGGATATAGCTTTCAACCCTGTACGTTCTGAGGTGAAAACTTTAAAAATATAATGAACTAGTCCAAAATCTTTAAATACAATTATATATGTTTCGCTGAAAATATAATTAATAAAATAGCTCAATACCTCTATTATATATACGGTAAACGCACGTCACATACTCGAGGACACATAAGAAAAAAAGGAACGCCTAAAATAGAAGGAACAAAGAGGATATACACAAGATTCAATGACTAATGATTAGATGATTTCCTAGATGTGTGTGTGCCCTATAAAATAATACAGAGATTTTGTTTTTTCATATGTAAACTATTCATAAAAAAAAAAATAGAAAAAAAGCTGCCCCATACCAATACCATATTTTCTGCTACAATTATCCCCGCCCATGAATTAGATATGCTCTGCCACTGCTACCATAGCTTATCGACAGAGTGGCTGAGTTGAGTACTTGGGTTGCCGCCTTGTCATATGCTCATCGGTTCAATTTTTAAATTTTTTTATCATTGAATATATTATACTTCGAAAATTATAGGTTAAAATTTTAGTATTTATTAAAAACTATTAGTACTTTTAACATATGTATATAAATACTCGTCAAAACTTCGATTCAATTAATGGTAATTATGGAGGTTCAATTAAAATATGATGAATTATGTGTGTGCGCACGGACGCAATGTTGAGTGGCCTTAACTTATAAGACACTTTCAATGTAGTGAAAAAGAGAGAGAATTTAGGATTTTAACTTGATATATTCGGCTTTTAAATTTTTAGTACTAAATCATTGTATAATTGTATACGGTCTAAATCGGAGAGTTCGGTTTCGAAGATTTGATCATAACCCGAGCTCCAATTCGGAAGCTCGGAGTAAGGATCGGAGACTTGATCATACCCTGGCTGGGATATGTGCACCTCGAGAGGCAAATCGGGACTCGCCATAATCTGCCACGAGGAAAGTATAATTTCGATGACACTCAAGAAAGAGAAGGAAGTTCTCAAGGACACGTGGACCAGGACGTTAATTGTAGGATAAGATTTGTACGAAATAGTACAAGTCCGTACTAGGTTGTTATATAGCTGTACCAATAGAATTCCTTGCCATGATTGGGAATGTACCATATTAGGGTTTTCCCCTCCTATATAAAGGGGACCCCAGTCATTTGTAAAGATCATCTCATTCACTACAATAGAATATTCTACTCTGCTTTTCTCGTTTAACCGTGCTCCACAATTGTTCTTCAGTTTATTGTTTTCACTTTATTGCTCATACTATATTTGTTCTTAACTCACTTCGAGGCCCTGAGATAATCGAGCTCGAGGTCCCCGGTGTTCTACCAACACTGGTTTGGTTCATCAATTAATTCTTCTTACTTTAACCTAATATAGCTTGTATATTTACTAGTATTAGAATAAATCACATATCTTTAAAATCACAAATCATCTTTAATTGTTACTCACAATTTTTGAGGTAAACAATAATATAGCAATGAGTTTAGATCTAATATTTATTGAAATTTAATGAATTTTTACACATATATATCGACGCTGCACGTCGAGAATATCATATTCAGATGAACTTATTTCCTAAGAGCTACATCCGGCACTAGTGATAAAGCGCCACTAGTGAGAAAGGAGGTTTGAAATTTACTTCTAATCACAAGTTCAGACCCCAAATGTTATATTTTAACATCTTTAAAACGTTGTTTGGTAGACTGTATTAGAGAAAATTATATATATATATATATATATATATATATATTCGCTTTGGTATCATTAATCCATAGTTTGGTAGTGTTTTCAGCCTACATATAACCCTATTCAGTACTACTGTTATACATAGTATATCATGGCATTAGGAATACCATGATTTTTAGTACATGAATAAGCTGTATAAGACAGAACCATCCTTTTAAAACCTTTAATACACCAAACCAAACAATCGATAAGAAATAACCCTAGCATAACTAATCTCAGCATAACTAAATCTCAATATTACTAATATATCCTATTCAATATTATTCTCGTACAACCTACCAAACGACCAGGGGCGGATGGTAGTGTGATAGTTATGGGTTCAATTGAACCCATAACTTTCGATGCGGAGTAAAAATTTATTAAAGTTACAAAATAGTAAATATGAACCCATAACATTAAAATATAATGTCTTTAACGCTAAAAACCTTAAAAGTTAAACCCGTAAAATTTAAATTCCGAATGTGCCTCCGCAAACGACCCCTAAATTGCTTGATTAGAATTCCTGGTTCGGATCCATGCTGCATCAGCTCTGTGTTGGATGTAGGAAAACGGGGACCTTATTGACATTGGACATAATGTCATGTAGCAAAAAATACTATGGCCCCTAAGATTTGAAGCAACCAATATGAAAACTACCTGTATTTGGAAGTACCTTATATTACTGACAGCTAACATGATAATTTCTTTACCCATAATGTCTCAATCCCTGTCTCCACCTCTAAAACAGGCTGTGATCCTTAACCCTCCTACGTAGCCTCTTTTTTCATCATATAAAATTCATTTCTCTCTAATAAATTACTTCCTTATCTAGTATTCTTTTTGCCTTTCTCTTAACAACTAATTAATCATCAATCTGATCAAAAGAGGAATTATGATTTAAAGTTATGCTGGAACTCCAACATAATTATGTTGGAGTTCCAGCATAAGTACACTAGAACTCCAACATAAATATACTGGAGTTCCAGCAAAGTATACCGGTCCAGTATAATATGCTGGAAGTTCATACACAAGTGCTCGAATTTCCAGTATATTATGTTGGAACTTTCCGTGTGTTGGAATTCTAGCATAATATGCTGGAAGTTCATACACAGGTGCACCGAACTCCAGTATATTATGCTGGACCAGTCTCTGTTGCAGCAAAATAGTGGCTATTTTTCATTGACTTGGTAAGCGCTGGCTATTTTTGAATGACCAGTTCGAAAACTGGCTAGACCGTGCTATTTTTACCAGATATTACACTATTAGGCTAATTAAGTTGACCTACAACAATAATTCTTTATAACAAGACTAATACGCGGTGGCGAGGCTACATAGCTCCATGGGATGTCAATTGATCGCCGAAAAAATATACTGTTTCGGTAGGGAAAAGTTATTTTTATGCATATATATTATATATTGAATTCCCTTTACTTATTCGTATATTTACTTCTTTAATTTTTGATATCCCTTAGTGAAAATTCTGGCTTTGCAAATCTGGTAGCCTGAAAAATAAAATAATACCCCACTAACTTGCTATAGCCGATTAAATTGAGCTATGGTCTAATTTTTTGTTTTTTATTTGTGCAAATAACTACAATCCATGTTATATTAATAATAATGACAGGAACATTTCTTTCATTACAAGAAAAACAGAGTTTGTGATGAAACATTTATGGCAAATAGGTTCGTCACAAAATTATAGTAACGGTTTTATGACAGAATCGATTTATTACGATTTTATTCTTCCTTCACAAAGTTACGATTTTTTCGTCACAAATTTGTTTTTTCTTGTACTGTTTTCACTCTTATTAATATCAGTAATGATACTGTAGGGTATATGGTAATTTAGAGTAAATATCAAAGGTGTCAATGGTGTACTTGTAATTTAAGGTAAAGGTATTATACATAGGAAAAGAACAAGAATGAAGAAATGATTATATGGGAGAATAAAAGAAAAATATTAAGACATATCCATACCCCTTATGGCAGTAACAGTAACAGATGCATGCAAGAGGCATACAGTGGGCCTTCAATGCTCAGATCTATATATGAAGATATTTACTATAGTTATAAACTTAGCTCCCGTCTAGCCATATATTTTGATAATTATTTTTCTTTTTGTTGTGAAAACAATTTTTGTTTATAAAATATGATTAGTTTCTGAAAAAATTCCCAAAATCTATTTCAGAATAGTTTTTTGGTGAAAACTTTCACTCTCAAAACTTTAACTTTTTTTAATAAAATGCATGTCCAAACACAACTTCCAAAATTAATTTTCAATGCAATTCAAAAACTCATTTTTAAAATTTCAACAAAATCTACGTCTAAGCGCTAGCTTAATTTCTTAATCGTAAGATATATTATTCATTAAAAGCTACCCTAGCTAATCCTACCATTTTCTCTTTAGAGTTACACTATTGTGTTAATTAACATATAATTATAAGTAACCTTTCATACAACGTAAGATTAGTAATCTAAAAAATATGATAGGTTACCAGCTACCAGCTACAACATATTAGTAAAATATAATGACATACAATATAAAAATTCATGAAATTGTCGGTCGATCTTAGAAAAAGAAATTTACGAGTAACCGCTCTTAAAATGTGAGATTAATAACCTAAAAAATAGGACGAATTATCTGCTATAACATGTTAAAATATACTATATAGTATAAAGGGAGGAGAGATGCGGAGAAGAGTTAGAGACTGGATCTGGGGATTTTGAAAGGCAAAAACTTATTGTTTCCTCATGTGAACTACTTGCGCAGAAATATAAAACGTAGCTTTCAGAATTTCCGGTGGCCAAAAATTAGCCGTTTTGCCATTTTTTGGAGGATCGATCATTCCTATCGTTGGTGGCCTAGGGCAAATGTTATGCTAAATTAAGGCATCTGTGGCTTTAAGGAGACTTCGGGAAAATTTTACGTAAGAACAACTGAGCTCTATGCTTTTCAATTTTATAGCATATATTTTAATTTACAACCAACTAGCCCAAAAATAATAAGCTAAGATTCAAGATCCAACTCCAATAGTTTCTAGAAATTACTATTTAATTTTTAAAAAAGATTTCTCAAGCTTTAAAGTTAATTTTCGAATCAGTATGACTCAAATATTAGTTCAA
The DNA here is from genome assembly GCF_001879085.1 of Nicotiana attenuata. Lineage (NCBI taxonomy): Eukaryota > Viridiplantae > Streptophyta > Magnoliopsida > Solanales > Solanaceae > Nicotiana > Nicotiana attenuata. The sequence continues at coordinate 84,241 of NW_017672989.1, forward strand.
GTAACCAAATCCATTTGGATGGTGAAAATTAAATTTTTAACAAGCTTAAACATGTGGGTATAAATTTCGAATTTGATTTTGTGAGAAATTGGGAGTGGGTGTTATTTAGACTTGTTAAAATAGTATACGGAGGTTGTATATAAAATTTGAAGTCATTTAATGGAGATTTGGACTGGTTTTGAACAAGAATTGCAACTAAAATCGTGAAAGAAGTTCGTCTACATACGCTTGTATAAAGGTGTATAAAAGTGTATAAGATGTGTTTATACACTCATATACACTATTATACAAGATTATACATAATTATACAAAAAACTGACTTCGTCTTCTTCCTTGCGTCTTTTCTAAAATTTAACTCAAATCTTGCTCAAATCTACTCCAAGTCACTTCAAATTTAAATTTTGAACTCCTTTTGATATTTTCAATCAATTGGAACAACACCCAATCCAAACAACTAACAAACTCAAAAATCCTATTTTCGAAAGCAAAGCTTTGAATGGCCTTCAATGGTGGATTTTTACTCTTCAATTTTCTTAGATTGCAACCAGGTGACACAGGGTAAGAAGCAGCAATGGCGGACGTCCTTTGAAGCATATGTAGAAGATGTGAGAAGAAGAGAGAGTGAAAGCAATGTTGTGAGAACACATATTTAACTTCATAGCTTTTAGAAGCAGTGGTTGTAAGAACACAAGTTTTGAATTTGCTAGTACTTTCAAAATATGTACAATATGGGCTAGGTTGGGTAAAACTTAAAAACATGGGCCATTTTTTGTTATGGTGTGAAGTCATGTGTATTTACTTGTAATTCTTAATGTTTTGGTAAAATTTCACATAAGAACAACTGAACTCCCTGCTTTTCAATTTTATAGCCCATATTTCAATTTACAACCAACTAGCCCAAAAATAATAGGCTAAGATTCAAGATCCAACTCCAATAGGTTCTAGAAATTACTATTTAATTTTTAAAAAAGATTTCTCAAGCTTTTAAGTTAATTTTCGAATTAGTATGACTCAAATATTAGTTCAAGTAACCAAATCCTTTTGGATGGTGAAAATTAAATTTTTAACAAGCTTAAACACGTGGGTACAAATTTCGAATTTGATTTTGTGAGAAATTGGGAGTGGGTGTTATTTAGACTTGTTAAAATAGTATAAGGAGGTTGTATATAAAATTTGAAGTCATTTAATGGAGATTTGGACTGGTTTTGAACAAGAATTGCAACTGAAAATCGTGAAAGAAGTTCGTCTACATATGCTTGTATAAAGGTGTATAAAAGTGTATAAGATGTGTTTATACACTCATATACACTATTATACAAGATTATACATAATTATACAAAAAACTGACTTCGTCTTCTTCCTTGCGTCTTTTCTAAAATTTAACTCAAATCTTGCTCAAATCTACTCCAAGTCACTTCAAATTTAAATTTTGAACTCCTTTTGATATTTTCAATCAATTGGAACAACACCCAATCCAAACAACTAACAAACTCAAAAATCCTATTTTCGAAAGCAAAGCTTTGAATGGCCTTCAATGGCGGACTTTTACTCTTCAATTTTCTTAGATTGCAACCAGGTGACACAGGGTAAGAAGCAGCAATGGCGGACGTCCCTTTGAAGCATATGTAGAAGATGTGAGAAGAAGAGAGAGTGAAAGCAATGTTGTGAGAACACATATTTAACTTCATAGCTTTTGGAAGCAGTGGTTGTAAGAACACAAGTTTTGAATTTGCTAGTACTTTCAAAATATGTACAATATGGGCTAGGTTGGGTAAAACTTAAAAACATGGGCCATTTTTTGTTATGGTGTGAAGTCATGTGTATTTACTTGTAATTCTTAATGTTTTGTGCGCGCGCGCGCGCGCACACACACACACACACATATATATACTATATTAAAAGCACGAAGACTCTTAGCGAAATATTATTCGCCTTTTTTAGCCTTTAAAATCAATTTTATATTGGACAAAATCGTAATTTAATTACTTTCCTAATATTTAGAATTTAATCAATTAAAATTTTACTTATTGAATCTTTCCTTATTTGAACTATGTAAAGATTCTTAATATTTAGAACTTTAAAATTCATTAAGTTTTTACCTTATATAAATCCTTTTTCTTGATTAAATTAAGTAATAAACTAAAATTCCTTACGTTTGAAAAACATTCGTTTTGGTTACTTAAGAGACATAACGTTGTGGTTGAATCGTACAAGTATCTAATATGAATCCACATCCCTTCGGGATTCGGAACGTATACTATTTCTTTTAACTTGGAGTTTTTGTCTTTCTAAGTTAACACGAATCCTTGTAGTTGTATTAGAATTCAAAGTCCTTCCTTGTTTTTAAGACTTTGATGTAACACTTTATATTTATTTTATTACTATATTAAAAACACGGAATCCTTTGCCGAAATGTCGTTCTTCTTTACCCTTTTAAAATAGATTTCACACTAGATAAAATAGTTAAATAATTACTTTTCTAATAGTTAAGAGTATAAAATAAATTAAAATTTTACTTATTAATTATTTTTCCTTATTTTAACTATGTAAAAAATTCTAATATTTAAGACTCCAAATTTAAATTTTATTTTATATTATTTTTTTCTTATCTCACATACTTTTATGAACTTCATAAGTGCTTTTGGAGTTTAATATGTGTAACAAATATTACATTTAGATTAATGTCAATTGCTAATTTTCAACAATATATTCTTATATACATTATATACTAATTGACGTGATGCACACGTGCAACGCACGTATACTAAAGCTAGTATGTATATACGGTAGATATTAATTTTTTACTATTAGTGATTTTTAATTAACATGTGGTAGCATGTTCGTTATTATTTTATAACAACAACAGTAACAAACTCAGTGTAATCCTACAAGTAGGATCTAGGCCGCAAAGGCGGAGTTTAACGACCCGACTGGTCGTTTTGAGCGATTGCGTCCGGTTCGGCAATTTGAGGTCACGAGTAGCTTCACACAGTGTATTATGACTTGCGTGCATCATGGGTTCGGATTTTTGAGAAGTTCGGGAAGGATTTTTAGAAGTAACTTTCATTTGAGAAGCTTGAAGTTGAAAGAATTGACCAAGATTTGACTTTTGAGTATTTGACCTCGGATTGGAGTTTCGATGATTCCTATAGACTCAGGTGGTGATGTTGGACTTAGGCGTACGTTCGGATTTGAATTTGGAGGCCCGTAGGGCAATTTGTAGCATTTTGGCGAAAATTGAAAAGATGAAGTTTTGGAAAATGGAGAAGTTTGACCCATAGTTGACTTTTGAGATGTCTGGGTCGAAATGCGATCTCGAGAGTTGGAACAACTCCGCTGTATCATTTGGGACTTGTCTGCAAAATTTGGCATCATTCCGGGTTGGTTCGATAGGTTTCGGCACGAGTTTTGGAAGTTGGAAGATTGGAAAGTTCATAAGTTCGATTCATGGTGTGATTCGTCGTTTCGGCGTCGTTCGATGTGATTTGAGACCTCGAGCGATGTGAGCACGTGATTTTTGCCCTGTGTGAAATACACCTACAAATTAAAGAAATACTCCCTCCATTTCATATTAAATGAGGTACTTTCCTTTTTAGTCTGTTCCGAAATAAATGACACATTACTAAATTTGGAAATAATTCAACTTTAAACTCTTCATTTTACCCTTTTTGCCCTTAATGAGAAGCTTTTATAGCCACACAAATGGCATGGCCCCACAAACCTTTTACCCCTTAAGCTTTTAAGACCACAACTTTCAAAAGTCTTCTTCTTTTTTCTTAAACTCCGTACCGAGTCAAACTACCTCAAACAATATGAAACGGAGGGAGTAGATTTTTTCCAATTATTTGCAATTTTATAGGATTTTGTATTAATTGTTTGCATTTCTGTGCATGTTTACTTCTTGAAAAATACAAAAAAATACCATGCATTGCATTTAAATTTTGTTTCCATATTTTTAGGATTAATTAGTTAATTAATTATTTTACTAAAATGAAAATCACAAAAAATGGTTCATTTTTGCATTTTTAGCTTTTAATTTTAGATTAGTAGTTTTTCTCTTTTAATTTAGGATCAATTAATTTTATAATTTGATAATTAGCCCAATTTTATAATTTAAATTAATTTAGGAATTTAATTTAAGTTTTTAATTAATTAAAGAAAGAAAAGAAACAAAAAGAAAAAAAAGAGAGGAAATTGAAAAGGCTGTTGGCCCAACTGATGCTAAGCCCAAATTCTCACCAACCAACCCAATTCCCAACTCCTTACCCGTTCCGACCTAAGCCCAAAACCAAGTCACACGGTCCTGCACCCACTAAAACCAAACGACCTCGTTTTGCTTCGTTTCATCACAGCCGTTGATCTCGTAAGATCCAACGGCTGTGAACTCAGGGTTGTCTACGTATAAGACTGTCCGAAACTCTTCACCCCCCCCCCCATTCGAACCCCCTCTCATTCTCGTCTCCTTCAACCAAACTCTAAAAGACTGCCGCCCTAAAATCCTCCACCGCTAACCACCACCGGAAATCGCCTCACGGCGTTTCCGGTGCCCCAAACACCCCCAAATTAACACCCCATAATCTCTTTTCCCTCCTCTTTCCAAATCCACAAACCTCTTCCCCAAAATCCCCACCCAAATCCTCCGATTTTAGATCTAAGAATTGGATCCCAAAACCCTAGTTGTGCCAAACCTCCCCAAATTGATACCAGGCAACCCTTGTCCCCTCTTCTTCCTAAATCCGCCATCAATTTCCCCAAAAAACACCCTCAAATTCCCCGAAGTTCAGATCAGAAAATTGGAAGAAAACCCTAGTTCTTCTAAGTCCGACTCTTTGCCTTCCAGAGTTCGATTCGACTCAAGACTTGTGTTAACCAATCGTTCTCGTTGAGAACCCTTGATTAATACGAGTTTTGGTTCATTTTTGAGGGCTACAACTGCTTGACCTAACCACTGTTTCTTCGCCCTTCTTGGTCGTTGGTTCGATTCATTCACCAACCTTTTCCTGTTAGCCAGTACCTCACCTCTTCCTCTTTGGTTTTTGTTTTGTTTGTTTGCTTTCTGATTTTTCTTTTAATTGTAACCATCTGCTTGTCTATTTGTCTTGGTTATTTATTTGTTCAAATCAGTCGTTATTATTTACTTGCTCGAATATAGGGTTTTTGTTTATTTGATTTTTAGATTAATTTAGATTCTTGGTTGTCTAGGTCAAGATTTATCATGATTTTCTGTTCTTCTTGTTTTTTTTTTAATTTCTTTTGTACTCCGTTGTTTTATTTGCAGGATTTAGATTTTAGGATTTTTGTAATTCAGTGTTTTAATTGCTCAATATCCATTCTTCTTTTGATTTTAGTCAAGTTTGTCACTAGCCGTTAAAACTAGATTTTGGAGGTTCATTATGAAATTGAATCCTTTCTGATTTGTGTTAAGGGTCCGGATATTCACCCTTTCAGTATTTGTTTACTGTTTGATTGGCTGCATTCATATCCGTCTGCTTTGTGTTGTTTGCCTTAGTTTGTAAATGGTCAGAAACTCCTAGGGTCTTAATTGAACAATTGAAACTTAGGGGTTAAGTTGGGAAATAGAAATAAGGACTTTCAGATAATTTTTATATTGGAAGGCTCTAGAATAGGGGTAGCTGGCCTCATTTGGTTTGCACAAAATGCATAAACCAATGAGGGACAACCAGCTGTCCAATTTGGTTAAAAAAGATGCCTTGTGGCTGAAGGAATAATTCCATTATTCTCTTCAGCACATGGCACTCTTAAGGGCTATATATAGACCCTTTCTTTCACACAAAAAGGAGAGACGAATAGACCTTGAAAAATACTCAAAAGTTTTTGCATTATTTTGGTTGAAAATTGGTTGGAATTGTTCCTTGGTTTCTCTATTAGTAAGAACTTAAAGGTTTTCAAGGGATTTCTGGTTTTTTGGGTTTAAGGATGGTCTAAGGGAGCTGAATATTGCTGTTGACCTGCTGATTTACCCATACTTCTGTTCTTGCTGAAATTCTCATTCCCTTTTGCTTTATTTTAATATCCAGGTACTTCTTGGACCCTAAATGATCTTTGAAGTGCAAGCATGTTCTTCCATTTGAAATATGTAGCTGAAATATGAAGATCTAATGCTAAATGCTCCCCTTTTAATTTTATTCCCATGTTTCTCCCAAGTTCATTTAGTTTCTTTATTAGTTTTAGTTTCTGCAGTATTCATGTGGTTTGTTCCGGGATGCGTTTGATGGCTATTTGTTTAGTGGGAAATGTTATATGTGAAGGTCTAGTAGTTTATCGTTATGAAATATGTAGAACTTCAAGTTAGCATAGGGTTCTGATAGTTTATTTTAAAAGATGCTGGCTCATGAATCATGTATGCTTGAAAAGCAAAGTACTTAGCATGTGTATATTTTCAGAACTTTAAGTAGAACAATCGTATATGTAGTAGTATAGTTAATGTGTAGTTTCATAGTTCAGGTTCATGTTGTTAGCATTAATAGCAATGCAATAATTTTAAGGTTTATAATATGGTGTTAGTGTTATAATTTTCAGAATTTGCATATCCTGTTGCTGCATGTAAATTGTAGTCAGTTGGGCTTCAGTAGGGCCTTAATGTTTGATGCATTCCTGCCAAAGTTTGGGGTTGAATCCGGCCCCAAATGAGGCCGCCTGGATCGTGGCCAGGCTCGTTGGCTTCCATTTATTCACGTTTTCTCTCTTTTGGGCTCAATCTTGAGCCCAACCCTCATCAACATGTCTTTCCCCAGAAACAACTTATTCTGAATAATGCAGAGTTGGGCCTGGATCTGTGGCCCACTTGGAAACGGGCGATCGTCGGCCTGGCCACACTTCTAGGCTCGTTTTTGAGCCCAGTTTCCTTTTAAATAATTTCTTTGGGTTTAAGCTCAAACCAGAATTGGCTTAAATAATTAAAGGCCCAGCGTGTACCCCAAACCTTTTTTTATAATTAATAGTTATGTATTAAGTTCAAACCACTTGTAAGTAAGAACATCCTGGGGCCTAATTAAGTATATTCTTAAAAGTGGATTGAGGTGTGCCATCCATAATTAGATCACCCATGGCCCTCACAAATATTATAACTTAGATATTAAAAATGAATATTCGTAGTTTGCTTTAGGCACGTGTAATGTACCGCCGTGATTGTGTACACGTTCGCGTGACATATTTACAATTTTAAAAATAAAATCGAGGTATGCGTTCAAGCAACTTCGACTAAACTTCTTAATAATAATAAAGCGTTATTAATTGTGGACACGTAAGCGTGACATGATTTTTGACGCACCAAACAAACGGGTACACGTACGCGTGACCTGTTTTAAGATAATTTCTTAATTAAGGTAAATGCACATAGGTTATTAAATAGGCAATTAGACAATTTAATCAAGCCAAGTATGATCAAAGGGACCGTGCTAAAACCACGGAACCCGGGAATGCCTAATACCTTCTCCCGGGTTAACAGAATTCCTTACCCTTCTGTGTTTCGCGGACTGTAAAACAGAGTCAAACTTCCTCGATTCAAAATTTTAAACCGATGACTTGGGACACCATAAATTATCCCTAGTGGGGACTCTGAATCTGATCTAAATAATCCTGTTTCGATTGTCACTTAAATTGAAAAAACTCCCCTATACCTTTTCAGGGTAGAAAAAGGAGGTGTGACAGCTCTGGCGACTCTGCTGGGGATAAGAACCCAGAATATCTTATTCATGGTTCAAGAATTCGAGCTTGTTAATATGATTGTTGCTTGGCTTTATTTATTGTTAATATTACTATTTTTTGTGAACCTAATGTGCTAATTGCTGTTTATTTGCCATTTCAATATTGCTTGTATTTTATTAAAATGCCTCCTTGTGCCACCCTTCTGAGTCTTCTAAAATTTGGTGCACACGTACGCATGGCCCACTTTCTGTTAGAAGTCATACCAGTTAGAACGAGGCTGGGGTCAGCAACAAGGCTGGGTAGACTTTCGTGCTCCCGGTACGTTGCCCCCACCTCGGCTCGAGTTGTCCGCTCGGGTAAGCCCAGTCTAGAACACAACCTCAGGTTTAAACCTAGAATAACATAACCTCATGCCGGATCCCTAGTAGGAACCTTCGTTTGCATCACGTGCATTTGACTTAGGGGACTCAACACAGGGGTTGCGTCCGTCTAGGACAGGTGTACCCAAAATAACAGACCATCCTGATGCATCTTACGTGCTATGTGAACATTTATTTGTTTCGGCCTGCATGCTGACTGGCTAGGAAAAGACAATCAGGGGAAAAACCAAGAGTCACGTAAAAAGGAAATAAACTCGATTATGAAAATCCCGGTATTTGAAAATATCCCGAAACTCTGCCGAATTTTTTCAAAAAAGGAGGGTTTGAAAAGCAAAATAAAAAGGAAGAAAACAAAAGGAAAAAGAGTCATACCAAAACGAGTCACTCATGTTTTTTTTTAAATTATGTCAAAACCGCCCGAACTATGCAGGTCTGATTCTCACCGGATGTGGGATACGTAGGCAACCTACATAGGGTTCGGCCTCCTTTTTATTAATTAAAATGAAGTGTAGATAGGTCTCTAGTCAAGAATAAGCCGACCCAGCTTCGGTTATGTCTTAAGTTGTTCTCGCCGAGATAGCCTTAGATTATTTTTCAGTTGTCGAAGGGCTATTTTCATAGAGAACGAACAAGTCTGTCAGTAAGGTGTCATTCTTCTGAGTGTCTTCCCCCCGGCCTCAAAATTTACCCGAAATTGTGAAGGGGCCACATTTACGAAAACAGCCACTTTCGTATAGAAGGGGAAAGGGTCATTTTTCTTTTGGTTTTTACTCATTCCTTTGGGAGTCAAGAACTGTTTCCGCAAAAGTCTACTAGAGTAAACCCTAACCTCAACCATTCACAGGTACCAAGATGAACACTGTCCAGAACCCGAAACTACTGGTCATAGAGTAGGCTCAATTGGAGTTGCGTATGTGGTGGTATGATTTGGATACAGATGGTCAGGATTGGGTGAAAGAACAGTTGGGTGCTCTTACTGACATTTTGGAAATCAAACCACGGGAAGATTTGATCAAAGCTTTTGTTACCTTTTGGGATCCTGTGCATAATGTCTTTCGCTTCTCGGATTTCGAGCTCACCCCTACGCTGGAGGAAATAGCTGGATACATTCATTTTGGCCGGGACTTGAGAAAACAACAGCTGATATTCCCGAGAGCCCCATCTGTGCACAAATTCTTTGATCTTCTTAATATCAGCAAACAAATGAAGAAGGCTCATGTGGACAAAGGATGCTGTTCTTTTCAATTTCTGTATTCCAGATTTGGGCATTCGGTCGGGTTCGAAACACATGAAAAGGGATTGAACAACAAACAGGACAAGAACATTTGGCAAATTCATCGTAGGTTCACCTTCATAGTTGCGTTCTTGGGAATCATAGTCTTTCCGAATGCAGAAGGGACGATAGACACCCGCATGGCCAGAGTTGCAAAAATCCTCACTACAAAGAAAGATCACACACTTGCTCCTCTAGTGCTGGCAGATATTTACCAGGCATTGACATTGTGTAGATCCCTGCTCAATTCTTTGAAGGCTGCAATGTTCTTCTACAAATGTGGTTGATTGAGCATCTCCGCCATCACCCCAAATTCATGAGCTATGGTTCAAGCAATGATAACTTCATAAAGAGCTACGAGGAAAGGGTGAAAGATTGCAACGCTCCAGAAGGGTTTGAAGCTTGGATCTCCCATCTGAAAACTCTAAAAGCAAGTCAGGTCGAGTGGACTATAGGATGGCTCCCGGTAACAGAAATCATACATATGACGGCTACAAAGGGCTACTTAATGTTGATGGGTTTAAGGAGTGTCTAGCCATACGCACCACAGAGGGTCTTAAGGCAGTTAGGGAGATATCAGGTGGTACCTAAAGTTGAAGATCTAACCACCCAGGTCATTGAGCTCCATCCAGAGGCCGCATTGCCCAAAGCTTTAGTCCAGCACGATTGGAATAGTTGCCGGTATCTGAAAAATGGCACCCAGGTACCAGATGTTGCAAAAGGGGAATTGGATCCGGATTACGCAGTGTGGTTTGAAGGAAAGACTTGTGCAAGTAATGAGCCAAAACCCGCACCAGAGCTCGAGAGACCAGCAAAGAGACTGCATGTGCAGGCTTTTGATAACAAAGTCAGGGAAAGGTTGGCCTGGGGAGAGAAGGAGAAAAAGTATCAAGCCACCATTCACACTCTGGAAGAGAAATTGAGAAACGTTGAGTTCAATAATGGCCTACAAATGCAAGAAGCTGAAGGAGAAAGAAGGAAGTTGGTCCAGGAAAATGAAGCCCTACGAGCTCAAATTCAAAGAATGAAAATCGAAAAATCCGGCCAGAAGCAGACAAGATGAGAAACTCATAAACGGCCTTAGGAGAAAGGTGTGTGATTATGAGGCTGACTTGGAAAAGGCCAAAGAGGAATTGGCAAAGACCCGGGCAAGGTTGGCACAAAACGTAGAAGGGCGGGCAAAATTTGTTCAACGGCTGAAGGAAAGAAATGACAAAGAGGTCACGGTGCTAAAGAAGAAGCTGACTGCCCTAGAAAATGAGATGGCCCAGCAAGCGAAGAACTTCAAGGCAAAAAGGGAGCATTGCTATGCACTGATTAGCCAACTGGAGGAAAGCATGTAACAGCTGCAGGATCAACACAATGCGGATACTCAAGTGTTGGAAGCACGGGCACACCAAATAGGGCGTTTGCTTCAGGAGAAAGGCATCATCAGAGCGAGGGTTAGAGAAATAGCCGACTATGTCGTGGTAAAGTGTCACGAGTGTGAGGACATGACTAGGTCAATGTTTTTTGCTTCTGTGATGACATTCGTCCGCCAGGTAATGGCCGACTTGGACCGGCTTCAGCAGGATATTGCACAAAGGCCCGTGCAAAGACCAGATGATGTTCCCTAGGCTCCCAGGGCACCAGTGGAAGCCCTTATGTACTCCTGACCTTCTGTTGATTTCAGTCTGTAGTTCATTAGTTGAGTCTGTTAGTTTTTTTTAATGGCTAGTTTGTTTTCTTATTCAGAGTCTGTATGTCAGTCATTGTAACAAAAAATCCAAAAAGATTTTATTTTTAATGAAATATTTTTTTTAAAAAAAAATACCAAAATTTTTCTTTCTTTTATTTCGCATTTATCCCCTGAACTACATAATGATCTGATTTATGCGGGATCATGATACGTAGACAATCCCCATAGGGTTCGATCATAACCCTAAAATGGAAGGAGAGGAAAGAAACTGAGTAAGAAATGAGACTGGCAAAACAAGAGAGGAAAGAAAATGCAAGAATAAAAGAAGAGCAACAAGAACCAAGCAAAGAAAGGCAGGGATGAAAAGGAAAGAGAGAAGAAAAAAAATGAAAAGAATTAGTTAAGGCCGGGATGAAGCATGCAACCGTTCAAATGCATAATAGAAGCGGTTAACTGTTTAGGTGCATTGCATTCCCAACGTGCGGTTGCCTATCTGTTAAGCTCTTAATCGCTAACAAGTTTGCTTGTTGTCATCAAATACAGGAAGGGGGTTAGTTTGTTTGGCATTCTTGCAAGTCACCCGTATAATACCAGGTCTAAGCACAAGGCGAACATGGCTGGCAAAGAATTGGACTCGAGTGTTATTCACCCGCCAAGGGAGGTAGAGGAGTTTGAGCCCGGTTTGAAAGAAGAGTTGCATAAGCTAAAACACCAGATGGATGAGATGTAACAGGCATGGATGAAAGGGCATCCTCCACCATCATACCCCGCCAACCCCGCTTTCGTCCCACCATTAGCTCAAGAACCCCCCGTCATTGATCTATCCCCACAACATGCCCCAAGCTTCAACCCTTATCACCACTATAGGGGCTCTTCTTCCCAAACTATCCAAGCTCCATTAGCCAAATCAACCGCATACCCTCCTCCACCAGTTACCCCTGTCTTAGTAGCACCTCTACCAGCCACCCTCCACCGATCTTCCAGTGAGCCGGCACTCCAAGCCCAAGACAACCAGTATTACGCCCCGGAGCCCACCTTCAAAGTCCCAGATTACTACTCATACATCCCCCGTTTTGACCTTCCTGTCGAGACTGAGAAACCACCTAAAAACCCGGAACATGAGGAGATGTTCAGGAAGGTGAGAAGCCTGGAACAATCACTTAGAAACATGCAGGGGTTGGGAGGCCAAGTGAGTGTAGCCTACAAAGATCTGTGTCTGTTTCCTGATGTCCAGTTACCTGTTGGATTCAAAATGCCAAAATTCGACTTGTATTGACGGGCACGGAGACCCCGTGGACCACTTAAGGGGATTTTGCAGCAAAATGAGAGGAGCCGGTGGGAAAGATGAGCTGTTAATGGCATACTTTAGCCAGAGTCTGAGTGGCGCGAATTGGAGTGGTACACTCGTCAGGATCACAGCAGATGGTATACCTGGGATGATTTGGCCCAAGCATTCGCGCGACATTTCCAATACAACATAGAAATTCTTCCAGATCGTTTGTCTTTGATTAAGATAGAGAAGAAGCCTAGTGAAAGTTTCAGGGAATATGGTTTTCGTTAGAGGGAACAGGCAACACGAGTCAACCCTCCGATGGAGGAAAGTGAAATGGTAGAGTACTTTCTTCAGGCTCTAGAGCCCACTTACTTTGTTCATCTGATATCGGCCATAGGTAAGTCTTTCAACGAGGTAGTGAAGATGGGAGACATGGTGGAAGAAGGGCTCAAATCGAGCAAGATCATGTGCTACTCAGCTATCAAAGCAACTACCCAAGCAATTCAGAATGGTACTGGAGGAGTAATAGGAAAGAAGAAGAAAGAAGATGTTGCAATGGTTGTCTTGGGATCATGGCATGGTCCGAGGGGTACACCACACCTTTACGCCCAGCCTCGACCCCATCCCCGAACCTACACCCAAACCCCATATAATCTACCTCAACATTACTTTCCATCGCCAGACCCTCAGTATTCTGTCAAGCCACCTCAATACCATGTCCACCACGCCCAGTCATACACTCAACCTCCTTCTTACCCACAATGGCGTGCCCCAGCCCCACAGAATACCTACCCACCTCCACAAAATGCCTACCCACCTCCACAAACATACCGAAATCCTGTCGGTCCAGGCTTTCGGCCCAAGCCAGTATTCAGAAATGAAAGGCTACAGCGGAAGAAAACTTTCACCCCGCTTGGGGAGTCTTATACCAACTTATTTCAGAGATTGAGGCAGTTGGATGTGTTGAGGCCAATTGAGTCAAAATTGCCAAACCCTCCTCCAAAGAATCTGGATTACTCCCTCAGTTGTGCATATTGTTCCGGTGCTCCGGGGCACGATACGGAAAAGTGCTGGCACTTGAAAAACGCCATCTAAGAGATCATCGACACAAATCAGATTGTGGTCCAAACTCCGGAAGCACCCAACATCAATCAGAACCCATTGCCAGCCCATGATGAAACAAACATGATCAAGATAGTACACAAGGATGGGGAGCCCAAGAAGCCTTCACAATCCGTCATGATGATCCGGTCTAGTGAGTTTAAGACAGTCAAGGGCCCAGTTGTCACAAAAGCAACCTCTTTGATAGCTGAAGGATCAACAGACAAGTTGAGCATGCCAAATGACAAGCCATCTGTGGTAGTTGAAAAGAGATCCACAAGTGATGTTAAAGCAAAGCAAGAAAAGCCAAAGGTGATCGTGCCGGGGGTGGCGAATAAGCCTGTCATAATTGCGGAGGGTGACCGCACAGACCCTATCATTATCAAACACGTGACCCAGCTACCAGTAGTCAACACCAAGGCTATCCCATAGAACTATGAGCGGGTAATAGTGACCTATAAGGGGAAGAAAGTGAAAGAAGAAGTTAACGAAGCCCGGGGACTAACTCGTTCGGGAAGATGCTTTGCCCCGGAAGAGTTGAGGAAAGCTAAGCCACTCAAAGATAATCCCATTCTAGTAAAGAAGCCAGTCACTGAAGAGGAGGCGGAAGAGTTCTTGAGGAAAATGAAAGTGCAAGATTACTCCATCGTAGAACAGTTGAGGAAGACACCCGCTCAAATTTCTCTTCTATCATTGTTGATACACTCGGATGAGCACCGTCGGGCCCTGATGAAGATTCTGAATGAAGCTCACGTCCCCGACAAAATCACAGTGAACCATTTGGAGAAAATTGCCAACAAGATATTTGAGGCGAATAGGATCACCTTCTCGGATGACGAGTTGCCTTTGGAAGGTACCGAACACAACAAAGCTTTCTATCTTACAGTGAAATGTGAAGATTCTGTGGTTACTAGGGTGTTGGTGGATAATGGTTCCAGTGCGAACATTTGCCCTCTCTCTACTCTGCACAAGTTGAAAATTGATACTAAAAGGGTCCACAAGAACAGTATATGTGTCCGAGGTTTTGATGGATGGGGAAAAGATTCTGTTGGCGATATAGTGCTCGAACTGACAATAGGACCAGTTGAATTTACCATGGAAATCCAGGTACTAGATATGGCCGTCTCTTACAATTTGCTGTTGGATCGGCCTTGGATACATGCTGCCAAAGCAGTCCCGTCCTCTTTGCACCAGATGGTCAAGTTCGAGTGGGACAGACAGGAGATTATCGTGCATGGTGATGAGAGCCTGGATGCTTACAATGATACCTCCGTCTTGTTTATTGAGGACGAAGATGATAAGAGGCCTTGGGTCTACCAAGTTTTTGAAACAGTGTCAGTTGAGAAGGTTCCAGAAGGGGAATGTATTCCAGGTCCGAAGTTAGCCTCCGCATCTGTCATGGTGGCATCTGAAATGCTGAAGAATGGTTTTGTGCCAGGCAAAGGTCTGGGCGCGTCTTTACAAGGTATCGTGCAGCCAGTGTCTCTGCCTAAAAATTTGGGTACGTTTGGTCTAGGATTCAAACCCACAGGGGAAGATGTGAAAAGGGCTAAAAGATCGAAAAAGAAGGCATGGGCACTCCCGAAACCTATCCCACGCCTCTCCAGGTCCTTTGTCAAACCAGGGACCGTGAAGCGCCCAGTATCAGCAGTCTCAAATCCTGTGGTTGACGTTGATGAAGAATTAACTGAAAGGTTCCAGAGGTTATTTGATGAGGTGAACATGGTATTAATTGGAGAAGGTTCCAGCAAAGCGGATGTGTAGTTCGTCGCGCCGAAAGTGAAGCTTAACAATTAGAAGGCTACTCCTCTCCCTACTCGGAAGGAGTTTTGGTAGTTTGCTTTGTTTTCCTTTCTATCTAGGTTATTCCAGGGTTGTAATCCAGTTTTTTATTTTTTGCTTGTTTCGATGTACAAACCCTTCTATCCTTTATTTTCAATGAAATGCAATTTCCCTTTTCCATTATTCCTGATAGTTTTATTTTCTTCTTTGTACAGTTCTTTTTATGCTGGTTTCAATGACATGACATGCATGAGGAATCTTCGGTCAAGTCTTAAAAGCCAATCTAATTCTGAAATAATAATCCAAGAAATAGAGTGTGATGATGAAACAGAATACGATGAGGATGAGGCATTTGAGGAAATTAGTAAAGAACTAAATCATTTTGAAGAAAAACCCAAGCCTAATTTGAATGAAACTGAAGCAATCAATTTAGGAGATCCAGATAATGTCAGAGAAACCAAGATAAGTGTACATCTTGAACCACAAATCAGGGAAGAAATAATCAAAGCATTGTTTGAATATAAAGATATTTTTGCATGGTCGTATGATGACATGCCGAGTTTGAGTACCAACTTGGTAGTTCACAAATTGCCAACTGATCCAGCTTTCCCTCTCGTCAAGCAGAAATTAAGGAAGTTCAAAACTGACATGAGTGTGAAGATCAAAGAAGAAGTCACAAAGAAGCTTGATACAAAGGTCATTCGAGTCACGCGGTATACCACTTGGTTAGCTAATGTTGTGCCTTTGCCGAAGAAAGATGGTAGGACCAGGAGTATGTGTTGATTACCATGATCTCAACAAAGCAAGTCTGAAAGATAACTTCCCCTTGACAAATATCCACATTTTGATTGATAACTATGCCAAGCATGAGATTGGGTCTTTTGTGGATTGCTATGCGGGATATCATCAGATCTTAATGGATGAGGAAGATGCGGAAAAGATGGCATTCATCACGCTGTGGGGAACATATTGCTACCGGGTCATGCCATTCGGTTTGAAAAATGCTGGGGCAACTTACATGAGAGCAATGACCACCATATTCCATGACATAATACATAAGGAGATTGAGGTCTACGTAGAAGATGTGATCATAAAATCCAGGAAGCAGTCAGACCATGTCGGGGATTTGAGAAAGTTTTTCCAGAGGCTCCGTAGGTACAATCTTAAGCTCAACTCTGCAAAATGTGCATTTGGTGTTCCATCAGGGAAGCTGTTGGGGTTCATAGTCAGTCGGCGGGGTATCGAGTTGGATCCATCGAAGATTAAGGCCATCCAGGAATTACCACCGCCAAAGAACAAGACTGAGGTGATGAGTCTGCTAGGGAGGTTGAACTACATTAGCAGGTTTATCGCTCAACTCACGACAACTTGCGAGCCCATCTTTAAGTTGCTCAGGAAGGATGTCGCTGTCAAATGGACTGATGAGTGTCAGGAGGCATTCGACAAGATCAAGAAGTACTTGTCAAACCCACCTGTGCTAGTCCCGCCGGAGCTCAGGAGGCCTTTGATTCTTTATTTGACAGTCCTGGATAATTCATTTGGCTGTGTGTTGGGCCAACATGACATCACTGGCAAGAAGGAGCAGGCTATTTATTATCTCAGCAAGAAATTCACTTCTTATGAGGTCAAGTATACTCTCCTTGAAAGGACGTGTTACGCCCTGACTTGGGTAGCACAAAAGTTGAAGCATTATCTGTCGTCCTATAGTACATATCTCATCTCTCGCATGGATCCTCTAAAGTA
The DNA here is from genome assembly GCF_001879085.1 of Nicotiana attenuata. Taxonomy (NCBI): domain Eukaryota; kingdom Viridiplantae; phylum Streptophyta; class Magnoliopsida; order Solanales; family Solanaceae; genus Nicotiana; species Nicotiana attenuata. The sequence goes on from NW_017672989.1 coordinate 101,139, forward strand.
TATCTTTCAAAAGCCTATGCCCACAGGAAGACTCGCAAAGTGGCAGATTTTGCTGACAGAGTTTGACATCGTTTATGTGACTCGGACTGCGATGAAAGCCCAAGCTTTAGCCGATCACTTGGCCGAGAACCCGGTGGATGAAGAATATGAGCCTTTGAAGACTTACTTTCCTGATGAGGAGGTAATGTATATTGATGAGGCTGAGCAGGATGAAAAGCCCGGTTGGAAACTTTTCTTTGATGGGGCCGCTAACATGAAAGGTGTTGGAATAGGAGCTGTGCTCATTTCTGAAACGGGGCACCACTACCCTGTCATAGCCCAGCTCCGTTTCTATTGTACCAACAACATGGCTGAGTACGAAGCGTGCATTTTTGGTTTAAGGTTAGCTGTGGACATGGGAGTCCAGGAAGTGCTGGTTTTGGGAGATTCAGATCTGTTGGTGCACCAGATTCAGGGAGAATGGGAGACTCGAGACTTGAAGCTCATACCATATCGACAATGTCTGCAGGATCTTTGTCAGCGATTCAGATCAATAGAGTTTAGGCATATCCCTAGGATCCATAATGAGGTTGCTGACGCCTTGGCTACTCTGGCGTCAATGTTACATCATCCGGACAAGGCTTATATTGACCCTTTGCATATTCAAGTCCGTGATCAGCATGCTTATTGTAACATGGTAGAAGAGGAACTTGATGGTGAACCTTGGTTCCACAATATCATGGAGTACGTCAAGTCGGGGGCATATCCGGTACAGGCCACGGGAGATCAAAAGAGAACAATTCGACGTTTGGCAAGTGGATTTTTCTTAAGTAGAGGTGTTTTGTACAAAACAACTCCAGATCTTGGACTGCTGAGGTGCATAGATGCTAAACAAGCCACAACTATCATGACCGAAGTGCATGCCGGAGTTTGCGGACCGCACATGAGTGGGTATATTTTGGCGAAGAAGATTCTTCGAGTAGGATATTATTGGCTCACCATGGAACGAGATTGCATCAGCTTTGTGCGCAAGTGTCATCAATGCTAGGTACACGGTGATTTCATCCATTCTCCGCCGTCTGAATTGCATAAAATGTCCGCACCTTGGCCCTTTGTTGCTTGGGGCATGGATGTCATTGGACCAATTAAGCCGGCAGCGTCGAACGGGCATAGGTTTATTCTGGTGGCCATTGACTATTTCACAAAGTGGGTCGAAGCTGTAACTTTCAAGTCGGTGACCAAGAAATCAGTGGTGAATTTTGTTCATTCAAATCTCATTTGCTGGTTCGGAATCCCCAAGGTAATCATTAGAGATAATGCTGCGAATCTCAATAGCCATTTGATGAAAGAGGTATGCCAACAGTTCAAGATTATGCACCGCAATTCCACTCCATATCGCCCCAAGGCAAATGGAGCTGTTGAGGCGGCTAACAAGAACATAAAGAAGATACTTCGAAAGATGGTACAAGGTTCTAGGCAGTGGCATGAGAAGTTGCCTTTTGCTTTGCTGGGTTATCGCACTACCGTTCGCACTTTAGTAGGTGCAACACCTTATTCGTTGGTATATGGGACTGAAGTAGTTATACCCACGGAAGTTGAAATCCCATCCCTTCAGATTGTTGCTGAAGCTGAAATTGATGACGATGAGTGGGTCAAAACCTATTTGGAGCAATTAAGTCTGATTGACGAGAAAAGACTGGCGGCAGTGTGTCATGGTCAATTGTATCAGAAGAGAATGGAAAGAGCATACAACAAGAAGGTGCATCCCCGGAAATTTGAAGTGGGTCAGCAAGTATTGAAACGCATCCTTCCGCATCAGGCTGAAGCTAAAGGCAAGTTTTCCTCGAATTGGCAGGGGCCGTTCATCGTAACGAGAGTGTTGCCCAATGGTGCTTTGTACTTAATAGATATAGAAGGCAAATGTGTAGATATGGCTATCAATTCTGATGCAGTCAAAAGATATTATGTATGATTTCTTCAGTTTGTTTAGTTGTGTTGTTTGTATTTGGCATGCTTTGAAGATTGGAATGACGAAGGCATTTTGTTTTGCTATCTAAACACTTTATCCTTTGTTACCCCTTTTTGAGCCTTATTTGTTTTCTTTCATACCCCTCTTTTGGAATCAGTAGCAAAGTTCAGAAACACAGATACAGAAGATAAATAAAGAAGAGAAAAGAGGAAAAACAGAAGAGGAAAAGAGAAAAAGAAATTGAAAAAAGAAGTAAGAAAAGCAAAAGAAAGAGAAGAAAAAAAAGAGAAAAAGTACAAAAACAAAGCAATTCCTATGTCATGAACTACGTTCGACCTGATTCCTTTTAAGGATACGTAGGAAGCCTCACGGTTCGGTTCCATCAAAATAAAATTCAAAGGTCCCCAGGCAGGGAAACTGGGGTAGAAGTTGTGGTTTTGTAAAAGATCCGATTCCAAAAGTTGTAATTTTGAACCCATTCAAGTTGTTTTGAGCCTTTATGATATCCTTCCTTTCTAACCCCATCCAAAAGCCTACATTTCGGTCCAAAGAAAGACCTTCCGATCAATCTTTGAGGGATGCCAAGTCAAGCAAGTTAGAGGTATGATTCACATCAGGGGCAACACTCTGTTCTACACAAGGAAAAATGAATAAATGAGAGAGTCTTATTGGTGAAAACCCTCACGGGCATCGTAAGGTGACGGAAAGCTGAGAGAAATTAAAATGAGAGAATCTTATTGGTGAAAACCCTCGCGGGCACTGTAAGGAGACGATGAGATTGAGAGATGAATAAATGAGAGAGGTTTGTTGGTGAAAACCCTTCAGGACGCCGCAAGACGAACAAGGTTGGTGACTTTACAGAGAGATTGGATTATGAAAACCCCGGGGCATAAAGTATGAAAACTGCGAGGTGATTGGTTGAACGGGCTAGGCTGATTAATCCGAAATGCATGTCATGATCATTGGTGCCAGCTGCCTCACTCAGATAAGTCTCTTCTCCTTTTCTTCCTCAAATAGTCATCCTGTTTCGAATTTTCTTCTTTATTCCTAACTCTCGAAATCATTGCATTTCATTTTCTTTTGGGTCTACTTCTCTAAGGCTTTTCCAATGTTAGCCTTATTAAGCAAGTAAGAAAGGATTTCAAAGCTTATTACCAACTTCCAAATTGCACAAAGCAAAGTGCGGCCAAAGCATACCAGAAATAGCATGATGCAAAATGGAAAACAAGGTGTTAGCCGAGGTTCAAGTGGTTGAGTGGTTTCGTGAATTTTGGGGAGAAATACAGAGGTTCAAATTGGAAGGACAAAAATGTAAAACAGCAGGTTGAGTATGAGGCACTCAGGTCATTCAGGGTCCTGTGGTTAAGGTGCAATCAGAAGGTCAAACAATTTTTTGCCAGTCGGAGGCAACTAATCAGAACAAAGCATGGCAGTGGAAAGGCCACCTTCAGGAAGAATGCCGTAAACTAACCACCACATTTTCAAATTGATAATATTTTTCTTTGATTGAAACAGGGGCAGGAAATTTCGTTTGTTCCGAAGGAACCCTCCGTGAGGAAAGCATGTGCCAGACAGGTTCGGCCGTAAGTTTTTAGGACCCTCCTGGATAACGGGATTTATTAAGTTTCTGAGACCTTCATAAATGACAAGATCTGACGTAAGTTCTACCTTTAGGGAATATAATTTAGCTTTAAAGTTTTCACTTTTGAGATGAGATTTAATTTGAAATTTTCAGGATAATGGGATTTAGCTTTTAAATTCTTAGAGCTCTTTGATAACAAGATTCGTTTAACACTCACAGATGTCCCCAGTATCAAACTGGGGCAGAAAAGTTTCTTTTGCTTTGTCTGTTTTGTTGCAATATCAGGCGCCCACCTGGAGAACAAGGGAAGACAGTTCGAGTTTCGGCAATCAGGCGCCCACCTGGAGAACAAGGGAAGACAGTTCGAGTTTCGGCAATCAGGCGCCCACCTGGAGAATCAGGCACTTGGAGAACAAGGGAAGACAGTTCAAGTTTCGGCAATCAGGTGCCCACCTGGAGAAGAAGGGAATACAGTTCAAGTTTCGGCAATCAGGTGCCCACTTGGAGAACAAGGGAAGACAGTTCAAGTTTCGGCAATCAGGCGCCCACCTGGAGAACAAGGGAATACAGTTCAAGTTTTGGCAATCAGGCGCCCACCTGGAGAACAAGGGAAGACAGTTCAAGTTTCGGCAATCAGGCGCCCACCTGGAGAACAAGGGAAGACAGTTCAAGTTTCGGCAATCAGGCGCCCACCTAGAGAACAAGGGAAGACATTTGAAGTTTCGGCAATCAGGCGCCCACCTGGAGAACAAGGGAAGACAGTTCAAATTTTGGAATCAGGCGCCCACCTGGAGAACAAGGGAAGACAGTTCAAGTTTCGGCAACCAGGCGCCCACCTAGAGAACAAGGGAAGACAGTTCAAGTTTCCGCAATCAGGCGCCCACCTGGAGAACAAGGGAAGACAGTTCAAGTTTCGGCAATCAGGCGCCCACTTGGAGCACAAGGGAAGACAATTCAAGTTTTGGAAATTAGGCGTCCACCTGGAGAACAAGGGAATACAGTTCAAATTTTGGAATCAGGCGCCCACCTGGAAAACAAGGGAACTCATTTCAGAATTCAATTTGAGTTAGCAACAACAGAATCTCGCTTCAAAAGTGCGCGTCAACAGTCCAAGATGCACGACAGAACTGCAGAAGCGGCAAGATCAAGTTTGAAGATGTGTAGATAGGATTCTTGTAATTCATAGATCATAGTTTAGCCTAGCTTCTTTTTGTTTTGTCTCGGTGTAATAAGGAGTTCAGCGAGCAGTAGCAGCAGCAGCAACAGTGAAATCACAGCTTCCCGGTAGTCCCAGCTACCAAAACTTCCAGAACTACACTGACCTGATTCCTTTATAGCCAAGGATATGTAGGCAACCTCGGAAGCAAGGTTCGGTCAGATTTTTCAAAAATGCTTCCCACGGAGTATCCAAACAGGCAAAAATCGCTCGTATCCGCTAACTTTATCTTTGCCTGAAAACTCTTCGGGTTTCCGAGCAAAGAGGGGCAGCTGTGAGCACGTGATTTTTGCCCTGTGTGAAATACTCCTACAAATTAAAGAAATAGATTTTTTCCAATTGTTTGCAATTTTATAGGATTTTGTAGGAATAGTTGTTAATTGTTTGCATTTCTGTGCATGTTTACTTCTTGAAAAATACAAAAAAAATACCATGCATTGCATTTAGATTTTGTTTCCATATTTTAGGATTAATTAGTTAATTAATTATTTTACTAAAATGAAAATCACAAAAAATGGTTCATTTTTGCATTTTTAGCTTTTAATTTTAGATTAGTAGTTTTTCTCTTTTAATTTAGGATCAATTAATTTTATAAATTTTATAATTTGATAATTATCCCAATTTTACAATTTAAATTAATCTAGAAATTTAATTTAGGTTTTTAATTAATTAAAGAAAGAAAAAAAAACAAAAAAAAAAAGAGAGGAAATTGAAAAGGTTGTTGGCCCAACTGATGCTAAGCCCAAATTCTCACCAACCAACCCAATTCGCAACTCCTTACCCATTCCGACCCAAGCCCAAAACCAAGTCACCCGGTCCCGCCCCCACTAAAACCAAACGACCTCGTTTTGCTTCGTTTCATCATAGCCGTTGATCTCGTAAGATCCAACGGCTGTGAACTCAGGGTTGTCTACGTATAAGACTGTCCGAAACTCTTTACCCCCCATTCGAACCCCCTCTCATTCTCGTCTCCTTCAACCAAACCTTAAAAGACCGCCGCGCTAAAATCCTCTGCCACTAACCACCACCAGAAATCGCCTCACGGCGGTTTCGGTGCCCCAAACACTACCAAATTAACACCCCATAATCTCCTTTCCCTCCTCTTTCCAAATCCACAAACCTCTTCCCAAAAATCCCCACCCAAAACTTCCGATTATAGATCTAAGAATTGGACCCCAAAATCCTAGTTGTGCCAAACCTCCCCAAATTGATACCAGGCAACCCCTGTCCCCTCCTCTTCCTAAATCCGTCATCAATTTCCCCAAAAACACCCTCAAATTCCCCAAAGTTCAGATCTGAAAATTGGAAGAAAACCCCAGTTCTTCTATGTCCGACTCTTTGCCTTCCAGAGTTCGATTCGACTCAAGACTCGTGTTAACCAATTGTTCTCGTTGAGAACCCTTGATTAATATGAGTTTTGGTTCATTTTCGAGGGCTACAACTGCTTGACCAAACCACTGTTTCTTCGCCCTTCTTTGTCGTTGGTTCGATTCATTCACCAAGCCTTTTCCGGTTAGCCAGTACCTCACCTCTTCCTCTTTGGTTTTTGTTTTGTCTGTTTGCTTTCTAATTTTTCTTTTAATTGTAACCATCTGCTTGTCTATTTGTCTTGGTTATTTATTTGTTCAAATCAGTCGTTATCATTTACTTGCTCGAATTGATTGGGTTTTTGTTTATTTTATTTTTAGATTAATTTAGATTCCTGGTTGTCTAGGTCAAGATTTATCATGATTTTCTATTCTTCTTGTTTTTTTTGTTTCTTATACACCGTTGTTTTAATTGCATGATTTAGATTTTAGGGTTTTTGTGATTCAGTGTTTTAATTGCTCAATATCCATTCTTCTTTTGATTGTAGTCAAGTTTATCACTAGCCGTTAAAACTAGATTTTGGAGGTTCATCATGAAATTGAATCCATTCTGATTTGTGTTAAGGGTCCGGATATTCACCCTTTCAGTATTTGTTTACTGTTTGATTGGTTTTATTCATATCCATCTGCTTTGTGTTGTTTGCCTTAGTTTGTAAATGGTTAGAAACTCCTAGGGTCTTAATTGAACAATTGAAACTTAGGGGTTAAGTTGGGAAATAGAAATAAGGACTTTCAGATAATTTTCATATTGGAAGGCTCTAGAATAGGGGTAGCTGACCTCATTTGGTTTGCACAAAATGCATAAACCAATAAGGGACAACCAGCTGTCCAATTTTGTTAAAAAAGATGCCTTGTGGCTGAAGGAATAATTCCATTATTCTCTTCAGCACATGACACTCTTAAGGGCTATATATAGACCCTTTCTTTCACACAAAAAGGAGAGACGAATAGACCTTGAAAAATACTCAAAAGTTTCTGCATTATTTTGGTTGAAAATTTGTTGGAATTGTTCCTTGGTTTCTCTGTTAGTAAGAACTTAATGGTTTTCAAGGGATTTCTGGTTTTCTGGGTTTAAGGATGGTCTAAGGGAGCTGAATATTGCAGTTGACCTGCTGATTTACCCATACTTCTGTTCTTGCTGAAATTCTTATTCCCTTTTGCTTTGTTTTAATATCCAGGTACTTCTTGGATCCTAAATGATCTTTGAAGTGCAAGCCTGTTCTTCTATTTGAAATATGTAGCTGAAATATGAAGATCTAATGCTAAATGCTCCCCTTTTAATTTTATTCCCATGTTTCTCCCAAGTTCATTTAGTTTCTTTATTAGTTTTAGTTTCTGCAGTATTCATGTGGTTTGTTCCGGGATGCGTTTGATGGCTATTTGTTTAGTGGGAAATGTTATATGTGAAGGTCTAGTAGTTTATCGTTATGAAATATGTAGAACTTCAAGTTAGCATAGGGTTCTGATAGTTTATTTTAAAAGATGCTGGCTCATGAATCATGTATGCTTGAAAGACAATACTTAGCATGTGTATATTTTCAGAACTTTAAATAGAACAATCGTATATGTAGTAGTATAGCTAATGAGTAGTTTCATAGTTCAGGTTCATGTTGTTAGCATTAATAGCAATGCAATAATTTTAAGGTTTATAATATGGTTGTTAGTGTTATAATTTTCAGAATTTGCATATCCTGTTGCTGCATGTAAATTGTAGTCAGTTGGGCTTCAGTAGGGCCTTAATGTTTGATGCATTCCTGCCAAAGTTTGGGGTTGGATCCGGCCCCAAATGAGGCCGCCTGGATCGTGGCCAGGCTCGTTGGCTTCCATTTATTCACGTTTTCTCTCTTTTGGGCTCAATCTTGAGCCCAACCCTCATCAACATGTCTTTCCCCAGAAACAACTTATTCTGAATAATGCAGAGTTGGGCCTGGATCTGTGGCCCACTTGGAAACGGGCGATCGTCTGCCTGGCCACACTTCTAGGCTCGTTTTTGAGCCCAGTTTCCTTTTAAATAATTTTTTTGGGTTTAAGCTCAAACCAGAATTGGCTTAAATAATTAAAGGCCCTACCCCAAACCTTTTTTCTTATAATTAATAGTTAAGTTCAAACCACTTGTAAGTAAGAACATCCTGGGGCCTAATAATGTATATTCTTAAAAGTGGATTGAGGTGTGCCATCTATAATTAGATCACCCATGGCCCTCACAAATATTATAACTTAGATATTAAAAATGAATATTCGTAGTTTGCTTTAGGCACGTGTAATGTACCACCGTGATTGTGTACACGTTCGCGTGACATATTTATAATTTTAAAAACAAAATCGAGGTATGCGTTCGCGCAACTTCGACTAAACTTCTTAATAATAATAAAGCGTTATTAATTGTAGACACGTACGCGTGACATGATTTTTGACGCACCAAACAAACGGGTACACGTACGCGTGACCTGTTTTAAGATAATTTCTTAATTAAGGTAAATGCACATAGGTTCTGAAATAGGTAATTAGACAATTTAATCAAGCCAAGTATGATAAAAGCGACCGTGCTAAAACCACAGAACCCGGGAATGCCTAATACCTTCTCCAGGGTTAACAAAATTCCTTACCCGGATTTCTGTGTTTCGCGGACTGTAAAACAAAGTCAAACTTCCTCGATTCGGGTTTTTAAACAGGTGACTTGGGACACCATAAATTATCCCTTGTGGCGACTCTGAATCTGATCTAAATAATCCCGTTTCGATTGTCACTTAAATTGAAAAAACTCCCCTATACCTTTTCGGGGTAGAAAAAAAAGGTGTGACAAGCGAGTCTGTGTTAGGTTATAGAACTTGTTGGTAGGTTTAGACGGGGTCCCGGGGGCCTCGGGCGTGTTTCGGATGGGCTACGGGTATTTTTCCTCTTATTTTGAACTGTTGTTCTATCTTTTGGTGTCCCCTTCTATGCGATCGCGCAGGTATAGCCGCGATCGCAAAGGCTTATTGGGTGGCTAACCATTTTCCTTCTTCGCGTTCGCATATTCTAGCCTGCTATCGCGTAGTTATGCTCCTTCTTTCTCCGCGTTCGCATCTCAAAGTCCGCGATCGCATAGCTTAGTCGTAATAGCTGGTGTAATCCCTTCTCCCTTCCGCGATCGCATGCATCACCTCGTGATCGCACTGTTCTGTCCGCTATCGCGTGTTGAAAAAAATCTATGGAAGCCATTATTTCCTCTTCGCGATCGCATCTCATTTTCCGCGATCGCGGTGTAAAATTACCTGGGCAGAATATAAAAGTACTCTATTACGAGGGTTTGCCATTTTCACCATTTTTGGAGTTCTAAAGCTCGATTTTGGGCGATTCTTTATGGGGGTTTCAAGCAAAACGATTGGGTAAGTATTCTTCACCTAGAATTGATTTTATTCCATGATTTTGTCTTCATTTTTGTCATTTACTTTGTATTTTGGATTGAGGGAAATGGGGATTTTTAAGAAAACTTTCAAAATGTAAAATCATGATTTGAGGGACCAAATGGTATCGGAATTTGATAATTTTGTATGGTTGAACTCGTATCGGAATGGGTATTCGGTTTTTGTAAAATTTATCGGGTTCCGAGGTGCGGGCCTGGGGGTCGACTTTTGGACCGATTTTTAGAATTTGATAAAGATTGAGGCTTTATGATCCGGAATAGTTTCTTATGTGTTCTATTTGTGCTTTGAAGTTATTTTGGTTAGATTTGAGCCGTCCGGAGGTCTTTTCACCCGAAAAGTTCATTTTAGAGTACTGGTTTGTCTTCTTTGAGGTAAGTATCTTGCCTAACCTTGTGTGGGGGATTTCTCTTAGGATTTGAGTCTTCTATGCTAACTGTAGTCCGTGTACGCGAGGTGATGAGTGCGTGCTCAGACTTATTTGTGGAAAATTTGCCTTTATGGGTTCTTAGGTCCTTGAAGTCACTAAGTAGGAAGTTGTTATGGTATGATTGAGTTTCCTATTTGCTAGTTTCACCTCTACATGCTCTATACTATGTTATTAGCATTTCTTTACCTCTTACTTGTTATTTGGCCCTTATTTGCCTTAATTGCAGTGATTGCCTTCCTTATTGTTTTTGTTATTCCTTAATTGTAGGTTCCTCTATAACTTTGTGCATATATGCTACGTGTCCAATTTGATGTGGTTGCATGTGTAGTTATCATGTGCCTTACATGTCTTGTTGTTTTTGTAAAGGTTGTTGTATCCCTTTGATTTTTATGTGATTTTCTTGTTGTCGTGTACTCATACTCTTGGTGGTAGAAATTCTTGTAATTGACTTGTTGGTTTGTTGTTGTTGATTTAAATTATGTACGGTGGGATCGGATTGCACACCGCAATAGGAGGAATAAGGGTGATATATTGAGGAGGAATAAGTGTGAATTGATATTATACGGTGGGATCAGGTTGCGCGCTACAACAGGAGGAATAAGGGTGATATATTGAGGAGGAATACGGGTGAATTGATATTATATGGTAGGATCGGGTTGCGCGCCGCAACATATTATGTTATTATTGTGATATTGATATTGTACGGTGGGATCGGGTTGCACGCCGCAACAGGAGGAATAAGGGTGATATATTGAGGAGGAATAAGGGTGAATTGACATATCTTGTATTTTGGTATCCCCTGTTTTACTGTATTGAATTTAGTTTATTCGTGCAAGACTTTGATAATTTGTATTTCTGGTTTTCACTGAGTTGTGAGGATCGAGTTATTTACCTTGACTTATTGACTTGCCGTCATCCCCTAAGTTCTTTTCCTGATACTATTATTCTGGTGAATTAATTATCAAAGTAAATTTACTACGTTGAGTCATTTCCTCCTGACCTGCTGAGTTGTTAGTAATATAGTGACTTTAAAATAAAGGAATTAATATCATGCTACTTGTATGACTTATAAATTAGAACTCGTCGTATATATTTCAGTATTGCAAGTTCTAATAATTGTTATATTTTATCTCAATTGGGCTCTCAACTAAATTTTCTTAACCCGTCTGAGGTTGTATTTTTTTAAAAAGAATTGCTAGTAAGCTTTAATTTAATAAATCTTATATTAAAGGCGATAACTTATCCGATTTTGTATTTCTATTTGAAAATTGTTATTTCCTTCACTCAAATGATTTCTAAAAATAACTTTATCTTTTCTCACTGATTTCCTATTTGGTTTAGAAACTGTAATTTACTTTATGTTATATAAATGAGACTCCTTGGATATCTTAATTTGCGTTTGTTACGGATATTATGTACTGAGTAGCATGTTGATTCTGTCGTGCAAAGTGAGATGGAAATATGTGGGCACCAGGTGCCTTGTGTGTTAAAGGTTTGGAAGTTGTGAATTTTGATATGAGGTTACGATTATCGGGATGGTTGGAATTTGTGTATTAGAAACGATGCGATTGGTTGAGTTAATATCGCTTTTCCCTTATTCGATCACATTTTACTTGTCTGTATCCCAACTGTGTTGGTGTATAATTACCTGGTTATTTTCATTACCATCCGTATTTTTCCCTTTATCGTCTCTATTGTTGTAATTTGATTTCTCCCTGTTATTGGCATTGCTTTGTTATCTTTATCGTGTTAGTTTATTATCATATCCTGTTCAATTTATTAGACCAGTAGTTGTCTTAACTGTTCCTCGTCACTACTCCACCGAGGTTAGTCTTGATACTTACTGGGCACCGCTGTGATGTGCTCATACTACACTTCTGTACATTTTTTTGTACATATCCAGGTATTGATCTTTAGTAGCTGTGCGGATCGTTGTTGTGGAGACTCGTGGTAAACCTGCTGCTGCGATCGCAGGTCTCGGAATCACCTTCTATTGTACTTACTTCCATTGTTTCCTTTTTGTTCTGGAACAATGATGCATTCATTTTGTACAACTACTCCTAGAAAGGCTTATGACTTGTACTATCGGGTTTGGGATTTTAAATTGCTTAGAGATTTCTATTTCGGAATTGTTCGAAGTTAGTAAATATTATTGTTATTTCTGTTAATGTTAGGCTTACCTAGTCTTAGAGACTAGGTGCCATCACGACTCCTTCAGAGGGATTTGGATCATGACACGGATCTAGAATTTCAAGATTGTGGGTGCACTAGTGGATACACTTTTGATTTTTATAGCCAAATATCTATTTATGGTCACCTCCTACCCTTAAGCCATAAAATAAGCTTTGTATTATTTTTCTCTCTCATATCCCCTCAAATTTCTCTTATCCTCTACCCCATATCTATTCTCCCTCTCTCTCTTTCTCTCTTTACTTCCCGATGTCTTCTCCTCCGCCGGACACTAGAGCAATTGCCACACGTCACCGTTTCAACCGTGGCCGTTATTCATTGATACCGCCGCCCTCAGCCTCCCAATCTCATTCTCTGACGCAACATATCGGATCAACAAAAACCTCCGTTATTTCGCCGGTAATTACGTGCTAATAGTCTGCAACGGTGACGGCGAACAAGGACTGGATACTGATGCTGCTTCAACGAGACGACATTGGGGTTGTTCTTGAACAAAGACGACGGAGTTGGGGCTGAGCAACTTGAATTTTCTGTTAATATATTTCAATGTATCTCTCTGCATTTCATTGTATTCATTGTCTTTTTTTTCCATTGTATTTCAATGTATCTCGCTGTATTCTATGTATTTCATTGTATTCATTATCTTTTTTTTTCATTGTATTTTAATGTATCCCGCTGTATTCTATGTATTTTATTGTATTCAATGTCTCGCTATATTCCATGAATATATTCATATGTTTTTTTTTAATTAATATAATTTATGTATTCAGATGTATTATATAATTTCTCTGAAGATTGCTATGTTTTTGGGGTATTTTTCGGTTGAGAATCTTTTTATAAATGGAAATACAAAATTTGTGTGTTATAATTGAGTTTGTTGAGTTATATTAGGAGTCTATTATGTTAATTGATTCACTTTCCGTTTAAAAACAGTCTAATCCTCCATTTCACGCCGTGAATACAGTCGAATACAATAATCTGTCCAGCTGTAATCCCATGTTTCACGCCATGAATACAATCGAATACACTCGAATACAAAAATCTGTCTAGCTGTAATCCCCTGTTTCACGCTTAGAAATGCTACTGTATTCATGAATACAGTAGCTTAAATACATCGAATACACTCTAAAAAATCTGAAAACATAGCTATAGGAAGTAATATAGTAAATGGTAACTACAACTAGTTAATAACCACTAAAACATAGTGGTTTCTGAAAATTTCTCTATAATTATTGCACCACAGGAGTCTTTAAGCATGAGTGCACATAGATATATTAAAATAACTTTAAGGAATTATAATATTGTTATACATGGTTTTAGGAAAGGAGCGCGGATTCACGTGAGCTCATACCCCTTAACCTAGATACGCCCATGATCTGGGGAGGATAGTGTGTATGCAGAACTTATTACCCCTTACCATTGGCAGCTACAAAAGTTGTTTCTAATAAGTTCGATATTATTTTACTAAGATTATTAATTAATGTTTATCAATAAATTTACCTATAATTTCTAATAAGTGCCATGATTGTGTAAAATACATTTATATAATCATTGACTCATTGTGTAGAACTGCAACTCATGTTTGAAATGTTTTCTTGTATCTTCTCACTTGGCACTGACGATACATTTTTTCTTTTTACTTTTTAACCTTATAGAGAATTTTAAAATTAACGATAGGAACGTTGCTCAGTTAACAGATGATATACTGAACATGATATTGTACTACTTGGCCTGCACAGCATTGAATGCAACTTTTGGCAATACTAAGGTGGCAATTAAATTATTGTCATGCAAAAATCTAACTTTTCGACCACTGACATGCACATGATTTTTACAATGAGACTGGATATTCAAAGAAATGAACATATAAATGAATAAATTACATTATCAAAATCATAGTAAAACTATCACGTATAAACTCAAATAGATTATAACACTACTAGAAAATTGTGAAAAGCCGTTCACGAATACCGACCGATTTCGATCGGAACATTTAAAAACCGACTGATTTTTTATCGACCTTAATCCGTCGAAATAAGGTTGGTTGGTAAAATAGAGCGACCATGCCTTCGGTCACAAATTCCGACCAAAATCGGTCGGTTTGTTCAACCAAGAGTTGGCCAATTTATCTGACACAATTTCTAGAAAAATTAAATATACCGACCGAAGTCGGTCGGTATATTTTAAAATAATTTTTGTTTATTTTTTTTAATAATAACGATCGATGTCGGTTGATAAAATAATTTTATATTTAAATTTTTTTTTAAGATACCGACCAATTTCGGTCGGAATTACTAAAATATAATAAGTTTAAAAAGGTAAATTTCGATCGATTTTTAGAGTATGTATGTATGTAAGGCATTCACATAATGTAGAGTCATCTCAGTTATTTACACTTAGATGCTCAAGTGTATGACATGCTTGGTTGTTTTATTCTCGATTACTTGATTAGTACTTTGCTCTGATACTTGATTAGTGGATTAATTGAAAATTCAATTATATTCGATTAACTTAGGATATGTTTTTTTATCACTTTATTTAACCTAGAACAACATCATTCTTGATTTTAACTGGCGAGACATTCGAGCATACTGATGACCTTAGTAAGTAAATATTGAATGTTAATGTGTGAGCGATAAGCAAGAAGACAATCAAAATTAGAAGAATAAACAATTAATGTAACCCACTTGGTGAACTGTCGAGCTACAAGTCCGGATATACACTTTGATTCACAATAAGAAGAAAATCTTTTTTTCTTCAAATGAATATGAATGTTTTTTGCTAATAATATGAATATGAACTACAACAAGGAAAACCAATCATTAGAAAGACATAAAAACATTGGATTAATTTCTTTTGTGCCTAAGGAATATATATTTAGAATTTTTCTTTTATCAATCAAACCCTTTCCTAAGCTATACAAGCTTCTTAGTTTTAAAAAGTTTTCTAGTTGGAATTCACCAAAACTATCTCCTAAAAAAAAAATATCTCTAGTACACTATAAATCTGGCTTTAATTAGTTAGCTAACTTCAGGAAATCAAAGGTGGAAATGACACCAAGTAGTTACTTTTAAGCATGTTGTTTAACATATATTTAGAGTTTACAATATATTTAAATATTAGTCAATTTCTCTCAAACTTTAGGGCACGATGTTCTAGAGTGTAAACCTCAAATTTCAAATTTCAGGACATCGTGTCCTAAAGATCAAAAATTGTGTCCAGAAGTTCGAATCTTATATCCTGAATTCTAAATTAATAGTTCAGAAATTCAGGACTTAGCAGCTCAAAAATTCAGGACATTAAGTCCTGAATTCCCAAATTCAGGATACTTAATCCTGAAGTTTGGGTGAATTGACTAATCTTTAAATACATTGTAAGTATTCATAACGGGCTTAAAAGTAGCTATTGGTGCACTTCGCCCAAATCAATATTGATTATCCGAGCATTATGTTGGAAGTGTCGTAAATATAAATTTGTTACACATTGCCAATTATAAGGATATGATTAATCTTAGACCAAGCTTCATCCACTTCTTACTTATTATGAACTCGAATCATTACATGGCTGATAAAGTAAGCTAAGCTTCACACGATCCTGACGATATCTCCTTTTTGATTAAAACCTAGTTACACGCGTATGAAATTCAAGACTCACAATTTGATGAATTCCTATATAAATTGTATTTTTGTCATCGATTGATAAGGGCGGAGCTAGAGCTTCGGTTACGAGTTCGCCCGAATCCAACAACTTTAGTCCAAACCCTATATTTATCTCAAGAAGTCCATTGAATAGGTACAAATTCTTACTTTAAAACCTAGTAACATAAAAGGGTTAGAATCCTGAACCCAGTAACTTCAAATACTGGTTCCACCTCAGTCGATCGACTACTATTTGTATGTCTAATTTGAACCAAACACAATGAAAAACCCTAAATAAGGAAGAGAAATAAGAAAATATTAGCAAAAAAGAAAGAGTTGGTAGATGATTGAGGGCACATGAGAATGCTATGTGTGGTTAACATAGCTTTTGTCCAAACTTCATAAGGTTGTTGATATTCATAAAAAAATATTTTCCAATTAATTTTGACTTTAGGAATTATTATTATTAATTGAGGGATAAATTATATATGAAACTTTTGAAGATAGGGTTCTGTCATTTGGTCGTGTGGTAGCATACTGCTCTTCTCCTTTTTGTTTGTCTCTTTTAACTTTGTTTGTTTGGTTGTCATCAAGTCACGTGAATGCCCCTTTCTTTTCTCTTTAAAATAGTTTTAAAACATTCTTCAATTATATTTTCTTTGATCACAATTCTTCTTTCCTTTTCCTTTTCCTTTCTTCTTTTGTCTTCCCCTTAGTTCCCATGATTCCTACTTACAGAAATTCTTCTTCTTCTTCTCCTTCATTTCCTTTTGAACTTAATGATAATAATAATAAAGTTCATGATCTAAGTCATATTAATCCTCTTGTAAGCCCTAGCTATCAAGTTGCTTCGTCATCTTCTTACTCGTCATGCCAAACTTTTTTCAATAATTCATCTACTAATCAAGATCAAACGAGATATTATCATTCTCAATTTTACCAGCCACAACACCAACCCGAGGTATACATATAGGATTAGGGTTCTTTGTTTTTCATATTGGATCGCGTTTCCTTTTCTAATTTGCTTAAATTTGGAGGTTTAACTTCTAACAATCACTTGTATCATGTTCTTTTGTTGAAGAAATAATTAACTAAAAGTATGATATCATTTCTAATAATTTAAACTTTTAGATCAGATAATCACACATTTCAACACTATTATTCTGAATTACCACCAATCACACTACCAACCTGAGGTACATACAAGAAAAGGGTTACCTTTTTTTTTCATGTTGGATTGTGTTTTCCTTCTAGTTTCTTTTTCGCTCTTTTGGGTTGTATATTTTTCACTATCACTTGGATCATGTTAAAAATATGCAAATTAAGTGGCTTTTTGTTTTTTGCCTTTGTTAATTGTTCCTGTGGATCATATAGGTTGATAATTTTGCTTCAAGAAGTGGATCACATGATCATCTAGAGAAGAAAAACAAGGGACTCAAATTAACCTTGTGGAAAAAAGGAGATAAGTTGATGCAAAAGATGAAAAATTCAGACCATTCACATATCAAATTGAAGTTAGAAGATCAGAAGAAGCAACAATCATCTCCTAATTTGGAAACTGATTACAGCAGCAACAGCTCTTCCAACAACAGTAATAACAACAATATTCCAATTAGGGCTTGTTCTGATTGTAACACTACTAAGACCCCTCTTTGGAGAAGTGGTCCTAAAGGCCCTAAGGTAATATTTTTTTACTTAACTAATTATACGAGCCGCAAACTCCAACTTTTTTGAGACTGAAACATAATTATTGTTTATACGAGTCAAATGATGTATATATTCCAACATTTTCAAGTTTTTTTGTCTTCTTTTATTCTTTGGGTTTAACTTATATGCACTGATCAATAGTTGAGCTAGGAGTCGTAACAAGAGTATTCAAAAAAATACAAGAAAATTATACATGAAACTTAAATCTGTGACTTAAAGCAACTTCTGAACACATTTGTCAGTATACTAGAAGTCATTCTTGTATTAAGGGGATTCAATAATTTTAATGTATATACAAAAAAATATTCTTGTTTGTACAATATAATTCACCAACGAACAGAATATTTACACTGTCAGTGTCTATTAAACAAATATAACATGTGATTTGCTGAATTACTGGAAAAGATTTTCATTGATAATTACTACTTGTTATTGTAGGTCATTTTAACTCGATAATAGAAAACCCCACTTTGTATTTTTGGTAAAAATTCTTACTTAAACTCTTGATGGTACAGTCACTTTGTAACGCATGTGGAATTCGACAAAGGAAAGCAAGGAGAGCCATGGCAGCAGCAGCAGCTGCTGCAGCTGCAGCAAATGGGACAAATTTCACGACTGAAACATCAACAACAACAGCAACAGCAATGAAGATAAAAGTGCAACAGAAACAGAAGATAACTACAAAAGTGAATAAGAATCATGTTGTACCCTTCAAGAAAAGGTGCAAATTCATAACATCTACTACTACTGCTGCTGTTGGATCATCTTCATCTACTATTAATAATGCACAAAAGAAGCTTTGTTTCGAGGATTTCTTCGTCAACTTGAGCAACAATTTGGCGTTACATCGCGTTTTTCCACAGGATGAGAAGGAAGCTGCAATTTTGCTAATGGCATTATCTAGTGGCCTTGTTCATGGTTGAGTAGTATTTAAATTAGGGTTATCATTAAATTTCTTGAGTTAATTAAAGGGATTAGCACCAAATTAGTAGTGTGAAATTGAGTTTGAGATCATAATGATAGCTAGAATAATATTAGTGAGAGTGAGAGTTGTAGCCTGTAAGTCAAGCTACGTACGAAAATTTTAATAAGAAATTAAGTAGTACTAGTAAGTTTGATCTGTGTGGTGGTGATCTTTGTAAGCTTATAATGATAGTTTTTGAGCAAGATGATAACAAGAACATTTATCACTTGTTCATCTATCTACTTGTGTGATTGATTTTCAAGTTTATCGAATATTCTCCCCAAAAACGCAAATACTACTTTTTAAGGGATATTTACGCAATTATCCGGTCGGATTAACTGTTTATTTTTGTTGACCTATATACAGAGATTATACATTGATTATATATATATATATATTATACATGAATTATATATAATATTATATATCTATCACTATTTTTAGTGTAAGAGGTTGGTAAACAGCATCTTAGGTTAATTCTTTTATATAGTAGTTCATAGATATTACTACTACAACAACAACAATAACAGGCCCAGTATAATCCCACAAGTGGGATCTGGGAGGATAGTGTGTACGCAGTCTTACTTCTACCTTGTGAAGGTATAAATACTATTTCCGATAGACTCTCGGCTCAGGAAAAATATTAATTCATAGATATTATACAAAACAATTCTTTTTTAACTTTTCTTCTTTTTAAAACGCATGACAGAAGTGAATTATGTTAATTACCTAGTGTGACAATTACACATAAAATCTTAACATTTACTTAAATTTTATTTTCAATACACCCCTTTACGCGCACTCCTATTTTTATGAGTCAAGTACTCGGAAATTCTTTTTAATAACATGTGACAGTAAAAACTTGAATTGAGAGTAAAAAAGTTTCTTATTTCAGTAAAATATCAGTCAGTACAATCATCAACTTGACAAAAATATGTGGATGTTTAGGTTGGGTATATGTAAAGGGATTTTTAGGGTTTGGGACCAGTTTCACAAAAGAAAACAAATTAGGCTTTTAACAGAAATATAAAGTGACACTTACACTGTGCACGGCTGGCATGAATGGTTCATATCTATGAATAATTATTCTGATGTTTCATTATAAACAGTAGCTCTTGATGTTCACAGAAGTCGTTTGCAAACTCAGGGAGCTACAATTTTATATACGGATTCGGCAGAACTCAATATCTTTGGCTCATATATACGTTGTATATTCATATTAGACAATCAACTTAACATGTAAAACTAAATTATCCTGGACCCAATAAGTTGAATGTTTAAGGGGTATTATCATTTTTAGCCCGCGCCCGAAACTATTTACATTTGACAGCTGAAAAAATGTATAAAATTTGTATAATTTTTGTATATAATATACAGAATGTATATATATACAAAAGATATAGAAATTTTATACATTTTTTCGGTTATTATTTTTACAGCGACTAAACAGTAACATTTTCCCAATGTTTAAGAATCTGGAACTCATTAACACTACTAGAAATTCGGCCAAAATCAATCGCAGCCGACCGGCCGACTTCAGTCGGTCAAAAAATTGACCAAAGTCGGTCGGTTTTCAAAATATTTTTTCTTTAATTTTTTTTACGAAACCAACCAAGTTCGGTCGGGTTTTTTTTTGGCGCAAAAATGCGGGAAACTATATTTTGCATCCCAAAAAATTTATTTTTCAAGAAACCGACCAACTTTGGTTGGTTTTCATTTAACCTAAATAAAACTAATATTAAAAAAACCAATCGAAATGGGTCGGTTATTTTGGTCGATCGTATTAAAAAACCAACCGATTACGGTCGGTAATTTAATTTATTTAATTAAACTCACCGAAATTGGTTGGTTATTTTCGCGCGAAAATGTAATTAGATCGTATAAATAAAATAAAAGAATGTCTTAAAATAAAATGCACCATTGGTCTAGTGGTAGAGTAGTAACCTTCCACAAAGCAAAGCCCAGTTCGATACCCAGATTGTGCAATTTTTTATTACATAATTACGTCGGTCGGTTTTTTTCGACAGATTCTTTTTCTTTTTTGGTCATTGTGGAATTTAATTGTCTGACCGAAATCAGTTGGAAAATACTGATCGAAAACAGTCGGTTGGCTTTACCGACCATACGATTACCGACTGTCATGAATCGAACGATTTTCGATCGATTTTTTTCAGTTACCGACCAACAACGATCGATGTTAACATCAGTCGATGTTGTCATTCGATTTCCCCCCTTTTTAGTAGTGTAACTCAAAATTCTGATTCCGTCTTTGAACTGAAGTAGAAGGTACTACATACGTACTTTTATAAGAAAACTAGTATCTATGAACGTGCGTTGCACGTTAATAATGACACGTGATGGTTTAAACATTTATTTCTATGAAAGAATAATAAAATTTAATTAATGAGAGTAAATTTATGTATAATAATACAACAATCATCTAAATGCCGAAAAATATTATTACATTAGCATAATACATGAATTTAAAATAAAAGGACAACATCAAAACTTACAAAAATGGTCAATTTTGTCGTGTTAGATAATTTTTGTGAATAATATTTTTTTTTGTGTATGTTACCTCCTAATGCTTTGGTTGATTTGCCTAAATCTGAATTCTTCATATCCCTCTTGAAAGTGTAACATACTGTTGTTCATGCAAGAAAATATATTGCGTTAAATATAGTCTAATATTTAGGATGTTTGTCCTTGTATATTTATTATATTTGCAAAATATAAACATACTAAAAATTATTTTCATATAAATTTAAAAGGATATTCCTTAGTTTCGGAAGACGAAAGTTGAATTAGGGATAAAATTATACTTAGAAGCACAATGACCAGTATCATAATTTTTTTATGACGTTATTGTGAAAACTTCTATATACTATCTGTGTGCTATTACATAAGTTATTCGGTGTATCTAAGTTTTCGGTAGCATGACGGACATATTTTTCTTCAAAATCAACCTATATATAATAGAAGATCAATTTTAACTTAGTCTATAATATATGCGGTGACACTAACATACGTAAAAAAAATATTAACCTTGACAACAAAAATGTATGGTAGAAGGCCATTTGGTATTAAAGTATTTAAGTATATTCTTCTTAGTAGTAATTATTGGTATCATTTCTGCTGAGTCAAAAATTGAAAAATATTTTGTTTTTACTATAAAATTTTGCAATCCACCTTTACTTTAGTTGATCAACATATTCATTTCTGCTAGTTAAGATATCTTTTTAATTCTATCATGCGATTTGCACAATTTGCGTTTTAATCTAATGATAGAAATATTTCTCTTATTAAATCCACTATTATTACCATTGGAGTTGATAACCAAGTGTTCAGGAAGAACCAAATCATATTTTATTGGATGCTTTTCTTCATTTTCGACACGAAGCAAGAAGACACTAAATCTTGATATGTTCTTACTTTATATTTCTTGTGAGTTGAATCTTTTTCATTTAAGGCCAAAAGTATAACTTTGGCAAGTTAGTTATGTTTTTGTCGATTTTGGAACTGCCTGTAGTACTTGACAGAAATCACCTCCCAAACCATTAATTTTCCACCAAACGGTTCATTAATATCCAATATATCTCTAGAACTCCGGGCAATTATTTCGATCGTTTGACACTTAGCAATAAGTTCTTCATCCCATATTATCAACTTTGCTTTTCTTATAAATTTGTGATGGTTATTTAAATTGTTTGAAGATGTATATCAAATCTAAAGTGGGTGGCCTCATAATAAAATCGTTATTGGTACATCACTTGCTATTATTGTTAATAGTGTCATGTCTCTTGATATGATATTTGCAAGTAATGCGTGACATAAAAATATTATTTCGATTCCACCGGAGGCATCTACAAAGAATAATCCTGTTATACCAGAGTCGAATCTTTGTAATATAGTCTTGAAAACTTGTTCTTGTTTAAGATTTAGCTTTGATTGTGTTTCCTCAGACACTTGTATAACATTTTGATTCTTAATAATATACTAACCTTTTAAATTTATGTACCATAAAAAAAATTTAAACTCGAAGAAGAATTTTACTCATGAATTTAAAAAATAATTGAATTGGATTCTCTTGCTAAATAATTAATTAAAAGATCTAATTATTTAGTTTTAATATAAAAATATTTTATTCTATGTTGATTCAAATCTTAATATTAGTTCACCTCTTGTTTCGAATATCATCCACCATAATTTTTTTTTCAAAGACTAAAAGATTGATCTGACATTTCGCGTTTAGATCTTTATGTTTGTAGAATCATTAGTGGTATTGACCATACCAACCATTTTTTCCCCTTTTTCTCACATATTTATATTCTTAAATATTTTCTTAGTTGTTGTTTAATAATTGAATATTTTTCAATATTACAAGAAAAATTGATTTAAAAAATATTATTTGAGTAGGAACGTAGTTCAAATATAATATAAAAATATATTATCGTGGGGGTATTTTTATTTCTTCTCAATTTTAACTTTTTATGCAGTCCATTTAATATTACCTTTTTGTGGGTATTGGACATTATGGAGTGGTAATGTATTGCCAATACAGAGGATTAATTTTTATGAAATTAATTTTATTAAACGTTCCTACATATTTATAATAAGAATTTAATAAATAGAATTTTATTAATTTTAAAATCTTAAATATTAAACATTAGCGTAGAAGATATTGTAGTCCAACAAATAGGTTATTGCAGTTATGTCCTTTTCCTATGAGTTCTTTCATCTAATATTTTATGGTTATTTTGGTCTATTTGTACTATTATTTTGATAATAATATAGGCTCTTATTTTTCTAAATAAATTTGGACAATATAATATATTCTCAAATTAAATTAGTAATAGGACATTATGATACATTTTCAAATTAAATTAGCAATAGAAATTTTTTAAGAAGTATATCCTAAAAGTAACAGGATTACATAACTAAAAATACGTATCTACTCCGAATGTAATTTATCTATCTATATCTATCTATCTAATATCTATATCTTTCGATGGATAATCCTATGTTGGATAAAATTGTCAAAGTTAAAACTTTACCATATTAGGACTTTAAAATTAATTGCAATTATAATTCTAGAATGAAATCATTTTGCTAATGGCCTCAACTATTTTTTGTGCGTAAATTTTGAACAATGGCAAAAGGTTGTAGCCTATCACTAATTAAGTTAGAAAATAACTTAATATTAAGGACTTTGAAGTGAAGTATGAATATATTACCACTTTAAACTTGACATTTTAGCCGTTTTATGATAAATGGATTTTTTAAAATACTATTCGAAAGTTCCTTTTTTTTTTATTTTTTATTTTTATAAACGACATGTAAGTCCCACAATTGTTTGAAGCTTGCTATACACGCTCCTTTTAGATTTTTTTGTACTTAAATTATTAAACAAAACATAAAAGATGTTGAGATGTATGTACAACGTGTAGTATTATATGGCTATGCCTGAAAGTAATTATACTAAGAGCATTCCTAAAGGTAATCATGTAGGATTCATAATGTGTAGTATTATGTCCTAAAACTAATAGGATTATAAGACTAATATCTAGAATTCCGGTTATATCCTTTTTTATGAGTTATTATGCTTAATATTCTAAGGTTATTTTTGTAATCCGACATCGTATTCATGCTTTTATAATAATATAGATAGATAGATATAGATAGATAGATAGATATAGATAAGGGGGAGCTACAGGTTTACATACGGACTCGGCAACACTCAATAGTTGTGACTCATACGTTGTATATTTGTATTAAAAGATCAACTTAACATTTATAAATAAATTATCCTGGACCCAATAAGCTGTATGTTTTAGAATATAAAATCATAAAACTCAAAACCTTGAATCCGTCCTTGAACTGAAGTAGAAAGTAGTACGTACTAGCTTTTATATGAAAATACAGGCAAGCTTTAGTTTTACATATACGAATTCGGCAGAACTCAATAACTTTGGCCGATTCGTTGTATATTTGTATTAGAAAATCAACTTAACATGTAAAAATAAATTATTCTGGACCAATAAGCTGTATATTGTGGAATCTAGAACAACAATTACAACATACCCAGTATAATTCCACAGGTGGAGTCTGGAGGGTAGTGTGTGCGCAGACCTTACCCTACCTGGAGTAAGGTCTGCGAATGTAACTCATTAATTCAAATTCCTGAATCCATCTTTGAACTTAAGTAGAAAGTAGTACGAGTAGAAAGTGGTACGCACTTTTATATGAAAATAAGGGGGAGCTACAATATTAGATACAGATTCGACAGAACTCAATAACTTTGGTTCATCCATTGTATATTTGCGTTAATTAGAAAATCAACTTAGCATGAAAAAATAAATTATCCTGGACCAATAAGCTATATGTTTTGAAATCTAGAACTTATTAACTCAAAATCCTAAACCCGTCTGAACTGAAGTAGAAAGTAGTATGTACTTTAATATGAAAATAAGAGAAAACGAAGAGATTAAAAAAAGCTATCAGAATTTCTTATTTTTTCACTGTCAACTCACCCTCATCCCACGGTCCCCTACAACCCACAACAGTAGAAAACAAAAAAATGTTTGAACGTTATCGAAATATTACAAACACGTACGTCTGAATTTTCCTTCTTACTTTTTGCAGTAAATTAGGAGGCTTTTGCGTTCTTTCATTTCATCTGATTCTACTAGAGTCAACATGAATAGATGACATATTCATTAGCTATTTACGAGTTATAGTAATTTCATGCCGCCTTAAATTGTGAGTATATATTATATTAACGTTTTTACATTATCAATGCAGAGGTAAGGTATTATAAATACCTATGTGTATAATTTTATGACCTATGTGTCACGTCCTTAGTTGTTAACGAAGTACACGTGCGATACTGACAACCACTACTAAAAAGCTATCAAAAAGTGTCCAGAATAACAGACCGAAATCGGTCGGAATAGAAAAAAAGCAACCGATTTCGACCGTTTTCAATTCGTCAAAAAAAGAATGGTCGCAAATGGGGAGCGACCGGTCGATATTCGCGACCGAAGTCGGTCGGTAATTGTCAATGCACTTTGACCAAGTTATTTGACACAAAAGAATCTTACCGACGGAATTTGGTCGGTATAGTTGAAAATAATTTTTAATTATTTTTAAATTAGCGACCGACTTCGGTTGGAATTTTAATTATTTATTTTTTTTAGATTTCTTCAATTCCGACCGGTTTCGATCGAAATGATTAAAATATTTGAAATTTAAAGTCAAAAATTTAGATCGAAGTTGGTCGATATTATTAAAATATTTAATATTTAAAATTAAAAATTCAGACCGAAGTCGGTCAGTAATTTTAAATTTCTGAAAAATCAAATGAACATTTATGACCGACTTCAGTCGGTAGGCGGTCTATTTTCTGGGTATTTTTTTGGCAGAACACATCTGTTTTATAGCTGCACCACCTGCCAACAACCAATTACCTATAATGACAGCATTACATTGCTGCCATTCAACCAATAACAACAACAATAACAACTATCAAAACTATATTATTAACAAAATATCATCTCCATCTCCACTAAACTATATTAACAAAACATCATACCCAACAACAAAATGTTTCACAAGTTAAAAGTTCAAACATTATTCAATGATTGTTTTGTACTACATCATCTCCATCTCCACAACTAGAAGCTTCATCATCGGCATGGTTCGAAGGATCACGACGAGAAGGATTGCCACAACCCAAAACTAACCCGTCGTGATGGCGCCTGTCATAGTATTAGGCAAGCCGACATTCCAAACATTTGCCAACAATATGAATGAACAATATACTGAGACGAGTTTAAATAAATATAACTCCCATAACTAGATAAAAATCATAACTAAATGCGGAAAATCCCCAAAACCTGAGTGTCACCGAGTACACGAGCATCTACAGGAAAACATAGTCTGGAAGTAAAACTTGAAAATAAACTACAAGATAAGGGAAGAGAGTCAAGTTCTGCGGACGCCAAGCAGCTACCTCAATGATCTTCGAAAGTCTGGTCTCCGCAAATCAGCAACCGCCGTGACTGGAAGCACCTGGATCTGCACATGAGGTGCAAGGTGTAGCGTGAGTACAACCAACTCAATAAGTAACAAATCTAACTTCTAGAGTGAAAGTAGTGACGAGCTCAACAGGTAAACTCCAATATAGAAATAACATTACAGAAATGTAGGCATACTTTCAAGTATATTAGATAAAACTCAATACAAGTAAAAATGGATCAACTCTGATTGATATGAGGGATATGACATCTTTATATATACATGCCAATGTGCATGCTGTATGTGGTACACTACAATGGAAGCCTTGCATACTCACACTCTCAGAGTACTCAATCACTCAGTACTGTACGGGGCAGGTCCATCCCAGGGAACTCCATCCCAAATATAAATGTATATGGCAACTCCATGCCCAGGTAACTCCATCCCAAATGTGAATATATAGGGCCAACTCCATGCATAGGGAACTTCATCCCAATATAATATTCACTGCGCTCATTATGGGGGTGCAGACTCCGGAGGGGCTCCTTCAGCCCAAGCGCTATAATAAGCCAGATCTAGGCATAAGTAAATAAAAACAAGTTACGGCGTGCAACTCGATCCCTTAATTATCACTCACAACCAAGCCCTCGGCCTCACACAGTCATCAATCTCTCCAGTCTCTCGGGCTCAAGATGCTCATACTAAGCAGCCCTAATCGATGATACGAGATGTGACAATGTACAATAACAGAGACTGAGATATGATATGAATGATGAATACGACTGAGTACATGAATGCAATTAAATAATTAACTCAACAACAAGGAATGAACACTGTGGGTCCCAACAGTACCAACATATAGCCTAAACATGATTTTTAAAATAAATTACAGCTCAAGTACCCTAACACATGGAGTACGATAAAGGTTTTTAGTTAAGGTAGCTACACAATTCCATGAAATCAACTAATCCACAGTTTATACGGTGCATGCCCACACGTCCGACACCTAGCATGAGCGTCACCTCAACATCAATCGCATAACTCGTAATTTGGGTTTCATACCCTCATAACCAAGTTTAGAAGTGTTACTTACCTCAAACCGTGAAATTCTCTACTCCAACACGCCCTTGCCTCACAAAACGGCCTCCGAATGCCTTGAATCTAGCAACAAAAAATTCGATACAATCAACAGAGCTAAAGAAATCAATTCCATAAGAAAATGCTAAGTTCTTTATCAAAAGTCAAAAAGTCAACTCAAAAGTTGGCCCCTGGGCCCACATCTCGAAATCCCATAAAAGTCACAAATCCGAAAGCACATTCAACCCCGAGTCCAACCATACCAAATTTATCAAAATCCAATACCAAATCGACCCCCAAATCCCCAATTCAAACTCTCCAAATCCCTAACCTCAAACTCCCAGAATTACACCTCAAAACCACACAATATAGGTGGGAAATTCAATGGGGAAACACAACTAATGAATAAATTTAACCACAAGTGACTTACCTCAAGAAACCCCTCGAAAATCCTCTAAAAATTGCCTTAGACCGAGTTTACAAAGTCCAAAATGAGAGAAATCACGAAACCCTCGAATTTAACATTCTGCCGGACATTCTTCCACTTCTGCGGACCTGCCTCGCCAGGCCCCTTTCGCTTATGTGATACTTCCTCTGCATCTGCGAACTTGCAGGTGCGAAAATTCACTTCGCACCTGCACAATTCTCCCAGCTAGCCAATCTCCGCTTCTGTGCCCAATGCGCCGCATCTGCGACCACGCATGTGCGAAAAATCACCATTCCGCATGTGCGATTGCACCAGAACTGGTGAGCTTCAGCATTCCTTCAAACTCCAAATCGATCCGTTAACTATACGAACTCCACCTGAGGTCCCCAGGACCTCAACCAAATAACCAATAAGTCCTAAAACACAATACGAACTTACTCAAGCTTTTAAATCACATCAAACAACATAAAAAACACAAATCGCACCCAATTCAAGCCTAATGAAACTAAGGAATTCCAACTTCTACAAACGATGTCGAAACTTGTCAAATGATGTCCGATTGACCTCAAATTTTGCACACAAGTCACAAATGACACCACGGACCTACTTCAACTCCCAGAGCCCCAATCCAATCCCGGTAACCACAAAGTTAACTCTCGGTCAAACTTCCAAATCTCCAACTTTCACCATTTCAAGCATAATTCCACTACGGACCTCCAAATCACACTTCGGACATGCTTTTAAGTCCAAAATCATCCAACGGAGCTAACGGAACCAACAAAAATTTATTTCGGAGTCATCTACACATAGGTCAATATCTGGTCAACCTTTCTAACTTAAGCTTTTAACCTTGAGACTAAGTGTCTCAATTCATTCGGAAAACTCTCCAGACCCGAATCAACTAACCCAGCGAGTCACATAACAACTGTAAAGCATAAAATGAGCAGTAAATGGGAGAACGGGGCTACAACTCTCAAAATGACCGGCCGGATCGTTACAAGGATTAGCATCTGGGGAAGGCTCACGAGATCGGGGAATGGGGAAAGCACCACTAGCAAGAAGATTGGCCAGCTGGCCTTGAAGGGCATTAAATTGTTGGTCCCTCTTTTCTAGCTAAACTTGAAGGGTATCAAATTTTTTATCTCTCTTTTGTTCTCTAGCCTTTGTCTCTTCAAGCTCTGTTGTCAGCTTTGTGATTTTCTTCTTCATAGACGATAGAGTCGACCTATAAATTGCCTCGCCATGGGTGGAAGTCCCTATACCTTGCAATCCAGCCCGAAATGATCTCTCTGGAAGGCCGTATGCTATCCCCTTTTTAGGACCACCGGCAACATCTAACCATATCTTTTACGTTTCTTCGTCTGAAAGGGGTGGTCGCACGCCTTGCTCATTCGGTGGCAAGCTCTGAACGCACTCCTCCATATTAGTATTGTAGCGACCCTTTATTTAGAAGATAGAAAATTATTAACTATATAATATTATAAACATTAATTTCAAGTTTAGTGTAACACCCCGTACATTCGGACTAGGTGTGGATATGTTAAATGGGTATTAATTTGATATTTTAGACATATGAAGTCCTAGAGGGATGATTATTGGTGGAAATAGTTGTTTCAGAATCAAGATGGAGAGTGAGGTGCATAAGATTCGACAAAATCGACTAAGTTTACAAATGGTCCGTCTTACAGTAGCAGTTAGTGAAAATGTGTAAGGTATTTGGGAAAACTCAAAAGATGAATGTTGTAGGCCTTTGAAATAGATTTCCAACGATATATTGTGGAGCTCAAACGGAGCTCTGTGCAAAAAGTTATGCACGTTTTACAGAACACCGCGGTCGTGAGGCAGTGTTCCTGCTATTTATCGCGGTCGGGCCGCCGTCAGGCCTATAGGGTCGCGGTGGCGGACTTGGGGAGTCATTTTTTAAGCCCTATTTCGTCCCCCACAGCCCCAAAACATAAAAACTTGCTCTAGAAAGGAAAGCTCTCAAAAACCTAACTCCTTAAAGGCCCCTCCATTACCCAAGGTAAGTTCTAATGGTGATTGTAAGTTAATTTCAATTTCCCAACATCTTATTAACATGGGTAAACCCTCCATATCATTAGATATTTGATTGGGACATCATTGTCGGAGAAGAAACCCTAGAACTCGAATTCAAGAGGATTGAACTTCAAAAAGGTAATGTCTTCACCCTCTAATTGATTCTAACATTGGTTTAATAATTATAGACCCGAGTTCATGAGATATGAGTTGATGGGTTTGATAGAGAAGCATGAACGGTTATGGGTTTGATGTGTTGATTGTTGATTATTGGTTAAGGGGGTTGTTTACCTTATGGGAGATAAAGAATAATATTGATTATAACCATTTAAGACTTTAGAATTTATCTAGGAGCAAGAGAATGGGTTATTGGGTGTAGAGACACCATTAATAAGGACTATGAAGCTTTATGCCACCAAGTATTTGAGAAAATGCCTAAGTAACCAAAACGTGAGAGTTATTGCTAATATGGAATCCCTTTGATTTGTATTGATATAGATTAAAGTTGAAAGGGTTGGCGAACGTTATATTATGCTCAAGAGCAGGAAGTTAAGGTGTGTGAGGCTAACTCTCTATGTTTGGGAATGTTAATGATTCTCCCTACACTATGTTTCTTTTACGATGTTACTAATTGTCTCAGAAATATAGTTTAGCCTAGTTCCTTGAATAGTTGTAGAACTTCTATTCTTTAGCTTCATAACTCGTTCATGACTTTCATTCTGAACGTTGTGAGCTCAGTGCGTATTCAATGTGGACTTGGGTTTGATTCCCCCGAGTCTTAGTATAGATTACTCGGTATGCCATAAACAGTTGAAGTTTCAGTGTTCATAATCAGTTCAAGAACACATGTCTCAGTCTAAACCTATTCAGTATTCTAGTATTATGTAACTCAGCATGATCCAGGATTCTAGTATTATGTAACTCAGTGTGATTCAGTATTTCACTATCATGTATTGCAGTTTGATTCTCAGTTCCTGAATGTTGAACACCTGTATTTGGGCCTGAGGCCGCAGTTTATGCTTTATGCATTTTTGGGCTTGATGCTGCAGTTTATGCTTTATGCATCTTTGGGCCTGAGGCCGCAGTTTATGCTTTATGCATCTTTGGGCCTGAGGCCGCAGTTATGTATATGTATACTTGGGCCCGAGGCCGCAGTTTATGCACATATCTATATTGAGCCTAAGGCCGCAGTTTATTTATTCAAATAAATCGGTGGTTCATCATTCAGAAGAGGGACTATTCATATCCT
This sequence comes from Nicotiana attenuata, assembly GCF_001879085.1. NCBI lineage: Eukaryota > Viridiplantae > Streptophyta > Magnoliopsida > Solanales > Solanaceae > Nicotiana > Nicotiana attenuata. The sequence goes on from NW_017672989.1 coordinate 132,391, forward strand.
TACTTCCTTTGTTCAGTTCATTTATCAGTTATCATTTCAGTTATCAGTTATCAGTTATCATTTATCAGCTATCGTTTCAGTTTCTGTTTCAATAGTTATCATTTCTGTACAAATTATCAATTCTCAGTTATCAGCTTAGTTTCAGTTTCAGCATTTATAATTCTTTCTTTGAGTTGCTTTACATACCAGTGCAATTCAAATGTACTGACGTCCCTTTTGCCCGGGGCCTGCATCTCACGATGCAGGTAATGATTTACAGGTTGATGATTCAGAGCGCTAGGATTCTTGTGCCAGCTACTTGGTGATCCCAGTTCTTCTGGGGATTCAGTTAGGCCGATTCAGTGGTGCCTCATCTGGAGGCAGAGATTCATATGATAGGGGTCATCCTTCTAGGCCCTTCCAGTCAGCGCTTCAGGTTTCTCACGATGCCTCAGGTGGCCGTGGTTCTCACACGCACTATTCTGATCAGCAGCCATTCAGTGCACCGCCAGCTCCTATCAGTGCACCGCCACTTCAGAGTTTCCGTGGTGGTCATTTAGGTCGACAGGGCCAGCAGACTCAGCAACCGAGGACTTGTTACACCTGTGGTGAGACGGGTCATATTGCCAGATTTTGCCCTCGAGCACCGAGCAGTTCTTAGCACCAGGGTTCTCGTGCCATGGTTCAAGCACCAGGTGTTCCACAGCCCGCCCAGCCAGCTAGAGGTGGGGGTAGAGGTGCCAGAGGTGGAGGTAGAGGTCATAGAGGTGGAGCTCAGGCGGCCAGAGGTGGAGGCCAGCCATCAGCAGGCCGTCCCAGAGAGGTAGATCAGAGTGGTGGGGCCCAGCCCCAATGTTATGCTCTTCAGGCCAGGCCCGAGGCAGAGGCTTCAGATGCGGTTATTACAGGTACGGTTCTAGTTTGTGGTAGAGATGCTTCAGTGTTGTTTGATCCGGGGTCTACGTATTCGTATGTGTCATCCTATTTTGCCCCGTATTTGGTCATGCCTAGTGATGCATTGAGTATTCCTGTTTATGTGTCTACGTTGGTGGGTGATTCTATCGTGGTCGATCGAGTCCATCGTTTGTGTGCTGTGGTGATTGGGGGTCTTGAGACTCATGTAGATTTGTTGCTTCTAGACATGGTTGACTTCGATATGATATTGGGGATGGACTGGTTATCACCCTATCACGCTATCTTGGACTGTCATGCCAAGACTGTGACCTTAGCTTTACCGGGTATGCCTCGATTAGAGTGGAGAGGGACTCCTGGTCACTCTACCCGCAGTGCTATATCGTATGTGAAGGCTCGGCGTATGGTCGAGAAGGGGTGTTTGGCCTATTTAGCCTATGTTCGGGATTCCAGTGCTGAGGTTCCTTCTATTGATTCTGTGCCCGTTGTTTGTGAGTTCCCTGATGTTTTTCCTCCAGACTTGCTGGGTATGCCACCCGGCAGGGATATTGATTTCTGCATTGATATGCTACCGGGCACTCAGCCCATTTCTATCTCGCCGTGTCGTATGGCGCCACCGGAGTTGAAAGAGTTAAAGGAACAGTTGCAGGATTTGCTTGAGAAGGGTTTCATTAGACCCAGTATCTCACCTTGGGGTGCGCCGGTGTTATTTGTCAAGAAGAAAGATGGGTCAATGAGAATGTGTATTGATTACCGGCAATTGAACAAGGTAACGATCAAGAATAAGTATCCACTACCGAGGATTGATGATTTGTTCGACCAACTTTAGGGTGCCAGGGTATTTTCCAAGATTGACTTGCGATCTGGCTACCATCAGTTGAGGATTAGGGCATCCGATGTCCCTAAGACAGCTTTCCACACTCGGTATGGGCATTATGAGTTTTTGGTTATGTCATTCGGGTTGACAAATGCCCCAGAAGCTTTTATGGACTTGATGAACCGAGTGTTCAGGCCTTATTTGGACTCATTCGTGATAGTTTTCATTGATGATATATTGATATATTCCCGCAGCCAGGAGGAGCACGAGCAGCACCTTAGAATGGTTCTTCAGACTCTGAGGGATAGTCAGTTATATGCCAAGTTCTCCAAGTGTGAGTTCTGGCTGAGTTCAGTTGCATTTCTGAGTTATGTTGTATCAGCAGAGGGTATTCAGGTGGACCCAAAGAAGATAGAGGCAATCAAGAACTGGCCTAGACCAGCATCAGCTACAGAGATCCGGAGTTTCTTGGGATTGGCAGGCTACTATCGATGGTTCGTGGAGGGGTTTTCATCCATTGCAGCCCCGATGACCAGATTGACCCAGAAGGGTGCCCAGTTCAGATGGTCGGATGAGTGTGAGGCGAGCTTTAAGAAGCTCAAGACAGCTCTGACTACTACACCGGTGTTGGTTTTGCCCACAGGTTCAGGGCCTTATACAGTCTATTGTGATGCTTCCCGTGTTGGGCTTGGAGCAGTGTTGATGCAGGATGGCAAGGTCATTGCCTATGCTTCGAGGCAGTTGAAGATTCATGAGAAGAACTATCCGGTTCATGATTTAGAGTTGGCAGCCATAGTTCACGCATTGAAGATTTAGAGGCATTATCTGTATGGCGTGGCATGTGAGGTGTTCACGGATCACAAGAGTCTTCAGTACTTGTTCAAGCAAAAGGAATTGAATTTGAGGTAGAGGAGGTGGTTGGAGTTGTTGAAGGATTATGATATCACCATTCTATATCATCCGGGGAAGGCAAATGTGGTGGCCGATGCATTGAGTAGGAAGTCGGCCAGTATGGGCAGTCTTGCTTATTCCAATCGGTGAGAGGCCGATTGCTTTGGATATTCAGGCCTTAGCCAATCAGTTCGTGAGGTTGGATATTTCGGAGCCTAGTCGTGTGTTAGCTTGCACGGTCGCTCGTTCTTCATTATTGGAGCGTATCCGTGATCGGCAGTATGATGATCCCCATCTATGTATCCTTAGAGACACGGTGCAACACGGAGGTGCCAGGCATGTTACCTTAGATGATGATGGAGTTTTGAGATTGCAGGGTCGAGTATGTGTGCCTAATGTGGATGGGCTCCGAGAGTTGATTTTGGAGGAGGCCCATAGCTCCCGGTACTCTATTCATCCGGGCGCCGCGAAGATGTATCAGGATTTGGGCAGCATTATTGGTGGCGTAGAATGAACAAGGATATCGTAGCATATGTGGCTCGTTGCTTGAATTGTCAGCAGGTTAAGTACGAGCATCAGAGGCCTGGTAGTTTATTTCAGAGGATTGAGCTTCCCGAGTAGAAGTGGGAGCGGGTTACTATGGACTTTGTTACTGGACTTCCACCGACTCGGAAGAAGTTCGACGCAGTTTGGGTCATTGTTGATAGGTTGACCAAGTCAGCACATTTCATTCCTGTGGCAGTCTCCTATTCTTCTGAGAGGTTGGCTGAGATCTATATTCGGGAGATTGTTCGCCTTCATGGTGTGCCCGTATCTATCATTTCGGACCGAGGTACGCAGTTTACCTCGCACTTCTGGAGAGCAGTTCAGCGAGAGTTGGGCACGCCGGTTGAGTTGAGCACAGCATTTTATCCCCAGAAGGACGGTTAGTCCGAGCGAACTATTCAGATTTTGGGAGATATGCTCCGAGCTTGTGTTATTGACTTTGGAGGTTCGTGAGATCAGTTCTTGCCCTTAGCGGAGTTTGCCTACAACAACAGCTACCAGTCGAGCATCCAGATGGCTCCATATGAGGCTTTATATGGTAGTCGGTGTCGGTCCCCGGTTGGATGGTTTGAGCCGGGAGAGGCTCGGTTGTTGGGTACGGATCTGGTTCAGGAGGCCTTAGACAAGGTCAGGATCATTCAGGATAGGCTACGTTCAGCTCAGTCCAGGCAAAAGAGCTATGCAAACCGTAAGGTTCGAGATGTGGCTTTTATGGTTGGTGAGCGGGTATTGCTCCGAGTGTCGCCTATGAAAGGCGTGATGAGATTTGGGAAGAAGGGCAAGCTTATCCCTAGGTTCATCGGTCCGTTTGAGATTCTTGATTGAGTGGGAGAGGTGGCTTATAGACTTGCTTTGCCGCCGAGCTTATCAGCCGTGCATCCAGTATTTCATGTGTCAATGCTTCGGAGGTACCACGGCGATCCAGCCCACGTGTTAGATTTCAGCACTGTCCAGTTGGACAAGGACTTGTCTTATGAGGAGGAGCCGGTGGCTATTCTAGACCGGCAGGTTCGTCAGTTGAGGTCGAAAAGTTTTCCTTCTGTTCGTGTTCAGTGGAGAGGTCAGCCTCCTGAGGCATCTACCTGGGAGTCCGAGTCCGATATGCGGAGCCGTTATTCTCATCTTTTCCCCGACTCAGGTACTTCTTTCTTCTGTCCGTTCGAGGACGAACGATTGTTTTAGAGGTGGAGAATGTGACAACCCAAAGGGTCATCACCTATTTTCTTACCCATTCTGTGCTTCCGAGGCCTTGAAAACCTCATTTATAGTCGCCTCGTTTTGCATGCGCAGTCCGAGCGCGTAGCCGGAAAGCTTAAATATGAAATTCTGTGAAATATGCTAATTTTTGATATAAAAATGAGTAAATTTGACTTCGATCAACATTTTGGGTAAACGGACCCGGATCCGTGATTTGACGGTCCCGGAGGGTCCGTAGGAAAATATGGGACTTGGGCGTATGCCCGAAATCGAATTCTGAGGTCCCAAGCCCGAGAAATGAATTTTTGAGTAAAATTGTTTTCTGAAAATAATTAAGGAAATTTGATTAGAACGTGATGGTATCGGGCCCGTATTTTGGTTCCGGCGCCCGGTACAGGTCTTATATATGGTTTAAGCACTTCTTATAAAGTTTGGTTGAAAACGGACGTCGTTTGATGGGATCCAGACCCTAAATGGGAAATTGATGTTTAATAGGAATTTTGAGAAATCTCATTGATCTCGAGGCTTAATTCGATGTTCATGATGTTATATTGGTGATTTGATCACACAAATATGTTCGTAGGGCGTTTTTGAGGTAGTGTGCATACATGGGTTGGAGTTTCGAGGGCTCGGGTGAGTTTCGAGTAGGTTCCGGGACGCCTTAGACTTAAAAGATCAGATGTTGCAGGTTCAGGAAATATTGCAGGCCTCTGAACCCTCTTGCGCGGTCCGCGAGAAATCGCGTGCGGCCGCGGAGGGGCCAGTGCGGCCGCGGTTGCCTTTGAGCGGTCCGCGGTGGATGCTGCGCGGCCGCGGTCGGCCTTGTGTGGTCCGCACGGGGCTATGATCTGCAGGTCTTCAGGGAAGCCTGTGCGGCCGCGGTCCTTTTTGCGCGGTCCGCACAGGGAGCTTCAGAGGGGTATAAATAAACGGGAATTTCAGTTATTTTACACTTTTCAAAATCCCAAAACGTAAGAGGCGATTTTCCAAACAAACTTTCTTCTCCAAAACGATTGGTAAGTGATTTCTAACTCATTTTCTTCACTCCTCAACATATTCTAACATGATTTCAACTTCAAATCAAAGATTTTCATGGGGAAATTGGGTGTTTTGGGTAGAACCTAGGTTTTTCAAAAAATTGGGGAGTTGGACCTTAATTTGAGGTCCGATTTCAAAATAAATTACATATTTGGATTCGTGGGGGGGATGGGTAACCGAGTTTTGGTTCGAACCTCGGGTTTTGACCACGTGGGCCCGGGGGCATTTTTGACCTTTTTGGGTAAAACTTGGGAAACTCATTTTTATGCATTGGGCTTGATTCGTTTAGCATGTATTAATGTAATTAAGTAACTTGTGACTAGATTCGAGCGGATTGGTGGTGGAATCGAGGGGTAAAGCCATAATTGAGACTTGAGTTGAATTCAAAGCATCTAGGTAAGTGTTTGGTTTAACCCTAGCTTGAGGGACTAGGAATTGAGTCTTATTTGCTAATTGCTTCTTGTTGAGTACGACGTATAGGCATGGTGACGAGTATCTATACATTAGTGTCTAGCATGACCGTGGGTTTTTAAATTGTGAATATCTTGATTTCGTTGTATTTCTCTTGCCTTAATGATGATTCCTATTTGTTGTGAAAAGCTTGTGAAAGGACATTGTCACCTATGAACAACGAGGAACATTGGCTCAAGTTATATCTCAATTGTGAACATCTATGAAATGGTTGAACCCTTTGGAGCATTGGCTCAAGTGGTAAAGTGAGATATGAAATAAAAGTGAGAGGAAGAGAAAGAGTATTTAAATTGTTCCCTTGCCGGGATATTATTGTTATTGATTGCTTTTCCCTTGCCGGGATGTTGAGATCATTGATGTTGTACCCTTGCCAGTATTTAATTGTTCAATTGTGTTCCCTTGCCGGGATTTTTTTATTTATTTTGTTTATCCCCTTGCCCCTTGTTTGTGATTGTTATTTGGGTGAGGAAGAGTGTTAAAACACGAAGGGTGATGCCGTGCATTGTTTGTTTATTATGAGGAAAGAGTGTAAAGCACGAAGGGTGATGCCGTTCATTGTTTGCTTATGGTGAGGAAAGAGAGTAAAGCACGAAGGGTGATGTCGTGCCGCACGATGTACCATTCCGTGCCGATTCTATTGATTATATGTGAGGAAAGAGAGTAAAAGCACGAAGGGTGATGCCGTGCACATTTTATTATATCATTGCTTGGTGAGGATGAGAGTAAAAGCACGAAGGGTGATGCCGTGCACTTGTTGCTTTCTGTCTCTTTATTAATGCCTGAGTTGTGTTAATTCCTTCGTTGCTGGACGACTTTTACTTGAAATTGTTATTTTCCCCTAGCATGTTTCCCCCTTCCCATATTGATTACTTGTCTCTGTATTTCGATTCCGCTGTATATGTATATATAACTGCACAGGTTTATGTGGTAGTCCGGTCTAGCCTCGTCACTACTTCGCCGGGGTTAGACTAGGCACTTACCAGCACATGGGGTCGGTTGTGCTGATGCTACACTCTGTGCTATTTTGCACAGATCCAGGTTTTGGACAGCAGCAGCAGTAGTGTGGGAGCAGGCCTTCAGTCCAACGAGACATCGAGGTAGCCCTGCAGGCGTCCGCAGGCCCGACGTCTCCTCTATCCTTTATTTTAGTCTGTTATCTCATTGTATTCAAGACAAACAGTTTATGTTCTCTTTCAGACGATTGTACTTAGTATTCTTAGTAGTTCGTGAGTATTGTGACACCAGTCTTGGGTAGAGGCTTATGTTGAATTTTCCGCATTTCTATTCAGTTTTCTATAATTTAAGACTTCCGCTTATTATTTAATTTTGTTGCTTTTATATTATTGCCGGTAATTGTTAAAAAGGGATTATGTTATTAATGAAAAAGTAATTAAATTTGGCTTGCCTAGCTCTCATTAGTAGGCGCCATCACGACTACCGAGGGTGGGAAATCCGGGTCGTGACAAGTTTACCTCAGTTACCAGTTATACAGTCTTTCAATTAGCAAGTTGTGGTTATGCAGTACTCCAGTATTCAGTTATATGTTTACCTAATATCTAATTTTCAGTGTATCAAAATTCTGGTGACTAGTGAGTATACAATGATGCCTATGGGTGCTAAAAGAAAATGTAAGTAACCGTGATTATAGCGAAACCTTCGCATATTTTAGGACTGGATTAAGACCAAGACTCACCGGATGGCGCATGAAGTGATTTATCAGATGAGTGTATACTTTGAAGGATAAGTTTGTGCATGGTAGTGTATTCGTATGTGTTTTACCTCCTAGACGACTTCATTTAATTCTTGGAAATTGAGCCACAAGTTGGATGATGATAGTTCAGATGTTAGACCCTAACATTGGTCACTATAGTTTGGACAGAAAAGAGCCTAAGGGTAAAATACCTAGGAGTTAAACGTTTGTTATTACGAAAGATGTGATTTCGTACAACTCGTGCAAATGACTAGAAGATATGATGTATGCAATGAGAACTAAGAGCAACCAATAGTTAATTTCAGGGAAAGATTTTAAGTTGTTCATATTTATTCAAATCAGAATTAGAAGTACCACGTTAGTAAGTTACTATAAGTAGCAGTTATTGATGTAAGATAAAAGATATTGCAGTTTCCCCTTAGGTTATGTGGCTAAATGATTACCCAGGATGTTTATAGTATGATATGATTTTGTATTGTATAGAAAGTTTGGGGTTAGATATTCCAATTTCATTTAAGGCAGATGAATTCCCTAAGTATGATCCATGCACATAGTTAGAAGGAAAAAAAAGGGATAGTATGCGTAGAACAGGGCCGGATGGTGAGGGAAGTTAGAATAACCTTATGCTTCACTTTAGTTATTCAAAGCAGAGCAAGAAAACATTATGGTAGCAGGTGGTTAGTAAAAGAATAGTAAGTAAGTTTTGAGTTGATACAGTGGATTAGCACTTTCAGCAGAGCTAGTAGAGGTACAATTTGATTCACTTAGTCAGGTTAACTCTAGTGAGTGGATGACAGTTTGAATTACCGAACGTGTGTTAGAACCCAAAGAGTTTAAGTTAAACTCGAAGTACAGTGGCAGTGGAAAAAAAATTAGCTAGCAGTGCGAGCACAAACTATAGAAGAATAATCTTTAGGAATTACCGAAATGTGGGTCCTCCAGGATTGACAGTGTGAGCAGAGTTAAATCATTAAGATTGTGTATGATAGTTGTGAATACATTAGCCTTCCGTTTATGTAAGTAATTTAGTTTTTCCTAGTAAGAAAGATTTCCCAGAAGTAAGTTGGAAGATGAGTCGTCATTGACGTAGAGTGCAAAGAATTGCAGAAAATAAGGAAAGTTATTTGGATCCCAACAAAAAGAGAAGGATCCACAAGTATAAGACCTTTGGTCTAAGGGGTGATGTGAAAACTTTCAGTAAGTCCAGTTAGAGATTTGAAACCCGAATAGTTAGCATGGGATATGAAAAAGAAAATCAGTTCGGTAATGAGGGAAAATTGTATAATTACCAGAGGGATTATGTCTAGCATGTGTAAGAAACACAAAGTGAGTAGAATGATCACCGAGTTTAGTTATTGATGATAAAGTGATCACAGAAAAGCTATAAAAAAATCATGCCTATTTATGTGTCACGAGGGTAGTGCCATTGCACGAGACTCTAGTCTTCGGAGTACTGGTCAAAGACTTAGCTCACAACAATTCTATAAGTGTTTTCAGGAAGTTCTTAAGAAGATAATCAAGTGTGGGAAGTATAACTCATGATTGAGGTAGATAAGAGAACTCTGGTGAAAGAAGTTCACCACCCAAGATAGGAGTTCGACTTCGGACTCCGAAGATGACGGAGTTGTTGTCTAGAATAGGACTTGTTCCTCCTTAGCAGCCGAAGTGAAGGAGAAACAGTTTGATGACCCCTACATGTTGCAGTTGAAAGAGGAGATTCACAAGTATAAGACGATGGCTTTGGAATAAGGGGGAGATGATGGTACTTTGAGGTACCAAGACAGATTGTGTGTTCCAGACATAGATGGACTTAAAGAGGGAAGATCATGTTAGAAGCCCATAATTCCAGGTATTCTTTCCATCCAGGTTCCCCAAATATGCATCATGACCAAGGATATTTATTGGTTGAACGACATGAAAAAGGACGTCGCAAACTTTGTGGCCAATTATCTGAATTGTCAGCAAGTGAAAGTCGAGCAGTAGAAAGCCTAGTGTTTTATCACAGAATACACATATTTTGAGTGGAGATGGTAAATATGAAATTTATAACAGGATTATCTTGCTCATTTTAAAAGCATGATTTGACTGGATGATTGTAAATCGACTTACCAAGTCAGCACATTCTTGCCAGTAAAGACTACAGATTCAGCAGAAGATTATACCAAGTTATACATTCAGGGAATCGTCTGATTGCATGGGACTCCGTGGTCCGTCATTTCGAACTGTGGTGCTAAGTTTACAATAAACTTTTAGAAGTTCTTTTAGAAATGGTTAGGCACAAGTTTTTCATCCTCAGAAAGATGGCCAGACGGAGCGCATTATTCAAACAGTTGAGGATATGTCCTTGATGTTAAAAGTAATTGGGATGATCACATACCTCTCATTGACCTTGCTAATAATAACCTACCATTCTAGTATCAAGATGGTACGTGCGAGACTCTGTATGGGCGAAGGTGTAGATCGCCAATTGGTTGGTCAAAAGTTGGTGAAGAGGAGTTGTTGGGACCAAATTTGGTCTATCAGACTATAGAGAAATTTAAGTTGATTCAAGAGAGTTTGAAGACGACTCAGTGCCGCCAAAAGTCCTATTCGAGCGTGCGGCATAGAGACCGAGAGTTTCAAGTTGATGATTGGGTGTTTCTGAAAATTTTGCCTATGAAAGGCATTATGAGATTTGGGAAGAAGGGAAAGCATAGTCCTGCTATATTGGGCCCTATAGAATCTTGCGAAGGATTGGTCAATTAGCTTATGAGTTGGAGTTGCCACCAGAATTAATGGTGGTACATCTAGTATTTCACGTGTCATGTTATAACATTCAAGTTTCCAGTACTCAGATACTCATGTAAGTTCAGTACTCAGATACTCATGTCAGTTCAGTACTCAGATACTCATGTCAGCTCAATACTCAGCTAATCATGTTAGTCCAATACTTAGACATTCATGCCAGCTTAGTACTCACATTACTCAAATATTCGTGCCAGTTCAATATTCATATACCTATGTTAGTTCAGTATTCACGTATCCATGGCAGACCAATATTCAGTCAATGCAGTAGTCATACAGTTCAGTATCTCAACAGTTAAGTAATCATGTATTCATTCAAGTGTTAATGAAAGTTCATGTTTCCACCAGACCCGTTTACGGTCCGGAGTTAGCAGAAGCTACAGTCAAGACAATCATTCGAGGACGAATGATCCCAAGGGGGAGATAATGTAACACCCCGTACATTCGGACTAGGTGTGGATATGTTAAATGGGTATTAATTTGATATTTTAGACATATGAAGTCCTAGAGGGATGATTATTGGTGGAAATAGTTGTTTCCAAACCAAGATGGAGAGTGAGGTGTATAAGATTCGACAAAATCGACTAAGTTTACAAAAGGTCCGTCTTTCAGCAGCAGTTAGTAAAAATTTATAAGGAATTTGGGAAAACTCAAACGACAAAAGTTATAGGAATTTGAAATATCTTTCCAACGATATATTGTGGAGCCCAAACGGAGCTCTGAGCAAAATGTTATGTTCGTTTTACAGAATAGTGCGCAACCGCCCGGACCGCGACCGCGGTTGTGAGGCAGTGTTCCTGCTATTTACCGCGGTCAGGCCTACAGGGGCGCGGTGGCGGACTTGGGGAGTCATTTTTAAGCCCTATTTCATCCCCCACAACTCCAAAACATAAAAACTTGCTCTAGAAAGGAAAGCTCTCAAAAACCTAACTCCTTAAAGGTCCCTCCATTACCCAAGGTAAGTTCTAATGGTGATTCTAAGTTAATTTTAATTTTCCAACATCTTATTAACATGGGTAAACCCTCCATATCATTAGATATTCGATTAGGACATCATTGTCGAGAGAAGAAACCCTAGAACTCGAATTTAAGAGGATTGAACTTCAAAAAGGTAATGTCTTCACCCTCTAATTGATTCTAACATTGGTTTAATAATTATAGACCCTAGTTCATGAGATGTGATTTGATGGGTTTGATAGAAAAACATGAACAGTTATGGGTTTAGTGTGTTGATTGTTGATTATTGGTTAAGGGTGTTGTTTACCTTATGGGAGATAAAGAATAATGTTGATTATAACCATTTAAGACTTTAGAATTTATCTAGGAGCAAGAGAATGGGTTATTGGGTGTAGAGACACCATTAATAAGGACTATGAAGCTTTATTCCACCAAGTGTTTGAGAAAATGCCTAAGTAACCAAAACGTGAGAATTATTGCTAATATGGAATCCCTTTGATTTGTATTAATATAGATTAAAGTTGAAAGGGTTGGCGAACGTTGTATTATGCTTAAGAGCAGGAAGTTAAGGTATGTGAGGCTAACTCTCTATGTTTAGTAATGTTAATGATTCTCCCTACACTACGTTTCTTTTACGACGTTACTAATTGCCTCAGAAATTAGCCTAGTTCCTTTAATAGTTGTAGAACTTCTATTCTTTAGCTTCATAACTCGTTCATGACTTTCGTTCTGAAGGTTGTGATCTCAGTGCGTATTCAATGTGGACTTGGGTTTGATTCCCCCGAGTCTTAGTATAGATTACTCGGTATGCCATAAAAAGTTAAAGTTTCAGTGTTCATAATTAGTTCAAGAATACATGTCTCAGTCTAGTCCTATTCAGTATTCCAGTATTATGTAACTCAGTGTGATCCAGTATTCTAGTATCATGTAACTCAGTGTGATTCAGTATTTCACTATCATGTATTGCAGTTTGATTCTCAGTTCCTGAATGTTGAACACCTGTATTTGGGCCTGAGGCCGCAGTTTATGCTTTATGCATCTTTGGGCCTGAGGCCGCATTTTATGCTTTATGCATCTTTGGGCCTGAGGCCGCAGTTATGTATATGTATACTTGGGCCCGAGGCCGCGGTTTGTGCACATAATATATATATTGGGCCTGAGGCCGCATTTTATTTATTCAGATAAACAGGTGGTTCATCATTCAGAAGAGGGAGTATTCATATCCTTACTTCCTTTGTTTAGTTCAGTTATCAGTTATCATTTCATTTATCAGTTATCATTTTAGTTATCAGTTATCAGCTATCGTTTTAGTTTCTGTTTCAATAGTTATCATTTCAGTACCAATTATCAATTCTCAGTTATCAGCTTAGTTTCAGTTTCAGCATTTATAATTCTTTCTTTCAGTTGCTTTACATACCAGTGAAATTCAAATGTACTGATATCCCTTTTGCCCGGGGCCTGCATCTCACGATGCAGGTAATGATTTACAGGTTGATGATTCAGAGCGCTAGGATTCTCGTACCAGCTACTTGATGATCCCTAGTTCTTCCGGGGCATTATCATTACCTTACGGTCTTCAGTATTTTCAGACAGTCAGTGTTTTTAGTACTTCATTAGAGGCTTCATAGACTAGAGTAACAGTTAGACAGAGTCACAAGCTTTTCATGTTAAGCAATGTTGGCTACAAATATGTGTTAGTTTATTTTCCGTATTTAGTATGTTATGATATCGCATGTTGATTCAGCCAGCCAGTTGGTTTGCTCAGTCACATGTAGTCAGGAAGCGAGTGCCGTGTTACGTCCAGGCCCATGTTCGGGGCGTGACATTTAGTATTTATGAAACTTACATATGTAGTGTCCGCTCGGTCCTCGACCAATCTAAATGGATCTGTCAGTGCCTTCTTTTTCTTCCGAATGTGAGTCTTCATGAAGAACTCATCATGAGTCATCTTCCTCCCATATTTGTTTTCTACAAATATAATAAAATATGTTAACTAAATTAAAATATATAAATATAGTTCGATAAAAATAGAATTGAATATTTTAAGGAATTACCAGTAGTCTCCTCGCAGTCCCCATGCTCCTTGCATCCACACAGTGCAAGGAGCCACCCTTCTCAGATGCTCGGGCCTTCTTTCTCTGTTCACTTCTCTTTTCGAGTTTTTCAGTAGTCCATTGCCTCAGTAGATCCTCCCACATGTGCGGTAGAACCCATGAAGGCTTCTTGCTCTTCTTCCGAGCAGAACAGAAGGAATCGGATAGTCTCTTACGGGATTTGAACTCAAAATTTGCAAGAATGACACTGTTATGCCGGTCCTCCCAGGCACACTTAATTCGCTCACGATCTTGCACAACTTTCTCACGTTCTTGCTATGCCAAGTCAGCTTACTACACTCAAGATCGCTAAGAGAATGGTAAAAAGAACACATTGTATTAGAGAGAACTTAAATTGTTTTCTTGGTGAATTACAAATAAATGATCCCTTTTATATACTTGTTCGATAAAAATAGAATTGAATAACGTATGTAAATATTAATTGTTATACAAGTCCTTAATATTTACAAGCTAAGGGCTTTCTCTGGAACTTTCTTCAAATCTAGAAGATCCAAGGACTTTCCTAGCAAATCCATAGGCATCTAGGGTCTTCCTAAGGAAATGTCCACGCTTCTCTAGAATTTTCTCACAAATGCTAGCCTTCCTCCTATGTAAGCTTCCACATGGCATTAATATATGTCAAATGATGCCTATGTGACATGATGACATGGCGGGTCATCAAATATGGCTGCAGAAAACAACAATACTTCAGACGAGTTAATATATTTGTTAACATTGTATTATTCAAATTGTCACGAGGTAGAATTATTCAAACTTTCTAATATTTGATTGATGTGGATATAAGATGTGCACTTTTTCGTGTTCGAAAGGTTTAATAAAACAATTTCTCCCCTAAACTATATATACAAATACAGTTTGATGTGATTTAGATCCCTTTATATTACTATGAAAGAAAATGAAAGGAGAATAACACAAACAAATAAGATATTTTTGTGCCATTATTGATCTTTTGACCTTGATAATAAAAAATTTAGGGTAAAAGAACATGCCAAAATTTTAAACACGCTGGGCAGGATTTTGCTCGATCGTCACAGTGCGCATAATCTTAAAACATGCAGCAAATCTGGTGATCATCAGAATTTTGCCACAAAGTTCTAACTATCACCAAAATTTTGTGGCTGAAATTCTTGTGATGGACTACTTCTGTGTGCTTTAAAATTCTGCCCATCATACTTTAAAATTTTGGCAATCAAGTAAAATCCTTCTTGGCATGCTTTAAAAATCTGGTGTGGGGCTATTTTCCAAAAATATTTCTTGAATTGTTTAGTATAAATATTGTTTTAAAAAAGGAAAAATTACGCTATATAGCAGCTTTAAAAAATAATAGCCGGCGAAATATATATTTTTTTATATTTTAATATATAATGTATAAAAAATATATATACATATATTTTATACATAATTA